>NC_135505.1:120475319-120695319 GCF_052857255.1 Amblyomma americanum | reverse complement strand
AACAGTAAGCCCCCTGCAGGAGTGGTTATGCTCCTTTATTACGAAACTAGCGGGGAAAAAATGCACCTGAGCGAGGAATCGAACCGTGGAACTTTCCGTTGCGAGCCGGGTGCACTACCTCTTCATTACCGCTGGGAGAAGAGTCAGTGGTTTTGAACACATATAAATGCTTTCATTATGAGTTCCGCAGCGACTTCCTGCGCACGTTCCGAAAACTTCTGTCGTACAACTTCCCAGATTGCTGCCGCGTCATCTCGGTAAACGATCAACCAGTCCTGAGAGCAGCTCCACGACACGGATAATCTTCGCTCGGAAGCAATATCGTGGTTCTCGGTATGTTGAAGACTCGCCCTTCATGAACGAGATAGCTTCTGTCCTTTTACGTATTTCTTTGCATTAAAAATGATGTGAAGCTTCACATGAGCGTTCGTCGAGCATTCGCACAGTAGCAGCGCTGCAATAGGAAGTACTTAGATTGATGTTTTGCGGCGAAAAGAGAAGGTTTACGGGATCTGAGAGAACTTTGTCCTTGTACTGATCAATCGCTCGTTCCTGTGAAGCGTTTTTCGTTGGAAGGACGCTGTTTTTAAACACATGCACGAAGATGTGAATCGCAGTTCCGGAGGGCGTAAAATATTTACAGATAGCGCTATATTTCGAATAAACTGTGACACAAGACATCTACTACCATGTGCGTAAAAAGATGCTCTTGCTGAGCGATGTACTTATTCAGAACCTTTGCTCAGGCATATCGCTACTTTTATGCAGCTCAAAAGGAGAGCTCTTTTTTACGTAAAGCGGAATCAGGGGCGGACCTAGTTTTTGTAAGATACGTGTCGCAGGTGACCATATAGCTACGCTGCATTACAAAAGAGAAAAAAATAAACATCTTCAACTCCTTCTGGCCGTAGGGAGAGTGTAATGGCAGTTCTACTCTTTGCCGAAAGAGGGGTTTCACTCTTTAGGCAATTTTAGAGGAATAAAATGCTTTTAGAGATAATAAAGTAGCTGGTATGCTCTATAAGGCAGAGTACCTGTTCTTAGAGTGTACTTCTTCTACTGTATCAGCCGCTAACAGATTCTTAAAACGCCAACCACATCACATGTCACCAGACCTAAAGCTGTTTTGCTAAAGTCCATTGTCAGGGCAAAGCTTGAATATGCCTCTGCCATGCGTAAAAATTTGGCAGCTTAGTTTATCAGCCAGCGTACATCATCCTTCCGGCAAGCATTTCACTCGCCGTTGGTCGCCCGCTTCAAGTTGCTTATTCACGCGCACACGCTGTTATCTTTGTCTCTTAGCTCGATCCCCGATAAGGCTCGAACATTACAGGCTTCCACATGACGTCGCTCCAATCACCTGTCTATACACATTTTCGAAACGCGTATCAGCCATATTTAATAGGGAACATGGAGGAAATTAACATCTTGCACTTCTGAACGTACTTTTTGTTTGCTTTCGAGCCCGACCCTTTATGTAATTCCCCCATTTCCTCCAAGCTTTAAGGTTGCTTGGATCATTGGGTTTAACGTCCCTAAGCGATCCGGCTATGAGGGACGTAGTAGTGAAGGGCTCCGGAAATTTCGACCAACTGGGGTTTTTTAACCTTCATTACCACTGCACGCTACACTAACCTCTAGAATTTCGCCTCCATCGAAATTAGAGCGCCGCGGCTGGGATCTAACCCGCATCTTTCGAGTCAACAGCCGAGCGCATTAACCACTGAGCCACCGCGGCGTGTCCGGCTTTTAAGGTAACAAAGTGAAATCAAAGTGAAGTGAATACCTAGGTTACGGGGTAGTGGTAGATGCTTAGATGATAAGCTAGCACCTGCAAGGGGTATCTTTAAAAACACTTTCACCGCCCCATAAAACACTGGCCAGACAACAACACGTCATGTGGAGATAACTACGGACGGGGACCCTGCCCAACCCAAACTAGACATCTAAATTCATAAATAAAAATATCAATCCCTCCTGCTGGTTTTGTGTTGAGAAAGATAACTTCGACCATATGATCTCGGCGTGCCAAGTCTGTAAACCTCCCCCAGAATTCTTGCCTGATCCCTCCAAAGGAGCATAGGATAAGCTAAGGTCTATCGATGACCCCGACATTCAGTGCAAGGCCGTCGAATGGGCCGGCGTCGCCAAAGGTCTCCATGGCCTGCGACACACTAGCTAACGTGTCTTAATTCAATACGTTTATGCGCAATAAAATTCTGTCATCCTCAGCCTCTAAACTATAAGGAATTTTCAGTTGCGGGGCGATATATATCAACTGCGTCATTTTAAATAACACTCTAACGCTCAGTGCTCCGATTTTTTGGCTACCCCGAAGAAATAGACTTTGAAATGAATGGCCGTTTTCTGAGTCTGGAGCCCATCAAAGCCCTTCAGGAAATGTGCCGTTGAAAATCTAATCAACCTTAGAAGGTTCTTTTTTTCAGAAACAAATACATATCTGTGAACAATGTAGGAAATAAAAAACTCAGAGTATCCCAACCTGCTCTAATATCATACAAAGCAATTGCAGAAGCGCGAGAAACATAAGTTAATTTACCCTGCTCAAAATAAAAAAACCTGGAACTTAAGAAGCGCATTTTCTGCCTATGTGCAAGACGGCGCACTTTTCTAATATCCTTAGTACCTCCGGTGATTTCTTCTCTCCCTTTCAGTGCGGATTGGCTTTTCACAGCTGCGTAATCTGCGCCTGTAGCTTACCCTTATTTCCAATTCGATCACAAAACGCTTCTTCACAAACGTGAACGTTGCCTTAGGCTAAATAATTACTACTTTCTCATTTTTCCTCTGGGTAGTCGAACATGCGCCTTTACCTCAAGCTGCAGCCATTACGAATCGCACATTCGCTTTGTTCGTGTGCTGAAATGGCATACTGTAAAAGACGATGTCTTAAATGCCCATGTGCTCGCGAAAGTCTTATTTTCCTGCCTTGTTCAGAGTGAAATTCACAAATTTCATTACCACCTGGGCTGGAAGTACAGTGAATGTTTTTTGTCCCAAGTGCCTAGTTGTTCACGTCTCCGATGTTTGCGTCACGGCCCGATCTTACAGTACAAAGCAAACAACTATCGAATAGTTTTATATCGCCAGTTCTTCAAACTTATTAGAGCCACTAGAAACAAGTCGCGGATTCTAGGAAGTAATAGTTGTGGCCATGATAATATATATTTTTGGGGTTCATTTTTATAACTCACCAAAACCAACATTGGTCCAAAGGCTTATTACTCAGCGCTCAGAGTTTATAGGAATACTTTTATAGTGATCACTCCCCTCAAATCTATTAATGAGCCTCCACGATTTACATAGGTCGTGCGCTCAGAATACTAACGCTAATGATTTAAGCCGTCGGCGTAATCAGGTTTCAGACTAGTCACTAAATTGAAAATTCTTCATTTCATGGTTATTACTCTCTGCAGTTCATTACTGAAGCTTTTATAATCAGCCTAATTCTCACAGGAGTGTGTTTCATGGCAGCTTGCATAACCTGGTTAGCCGCTCTTAAAGTAGCTTATAATCTGTACACGAAAGCTTGCGTGGATGTCTGTCGGAGGCACGTCATTTGGAACTCTTACGAAATAGATATTTAAAAGCAGCATTAAAATGTCTTCGTGATGTTGCTAGGGGAGGGTCTCCTCCTAACATCTGTTAGCGATTCTGCGAATTTCTAGCCTTCATCACAGCAGTACAAAGACTTTTGATGCATTTGAAGGTGGTCTGCTAAGCATTAGATTTGTACGTACGAATTTAGCACCCAAGAGCCTCTATGAAGCATCTGTGACGGAACTGTAGTCCTGGGGATCAATAAGTTGTGGCGTATGTAACTTTAATGTCGTCGCAATTATTCGGTGGTGGGCATTTAACGTTGCTAAGTTTTATGAGAATGCATTATTAATTGTTTGCTTTATAACCCTTTAGTTCTCAAAAAATCCACACAATGGTATTTGAAAGCAGAAGTATATCACTCTATTTTCTACCACTTATATCAATTATGGATAAGGTTAATAGTTGAAGCACAAAGAGCGAGAGTACTTGCTTCCTAAAACGTTGGTAGGAATTTTTATCCTGAAACTGGCGCTGAAAATAACAAGCTGTTTTTTTCTGTAAATAAATTCGCATAGTGCTCGCGGTGGCTCTGGTGTTAACAGGCAGAGGTCAAAGTGACGGACTGCATTCTAGCAGTGGCCCGCAGTCGGCGTAAAAATAAAAGATGCTGCTAACTCGCTCGTTAGCAAGATAGAGTAAGACGCTACACCATTAAGAGGGCACTCATAGAGAAATTGCAAAAGAAAAGAAAACATGCGATGGCTAGAAAAAAATTATTCGATCTTCCAGGAGGTTTTATGCCAAGCTTTTATGCCAAGAGAATGAAAAAAACTGAAGCCACCTCTAAAATCGTACTCGAATATGTTGATAGCAATGGCTTATTTACTATGCGCTGCATGATTTAAATCATAAAAATGTTTGCTGCGCTTCAACCAAGCAACACAAGAGTTCCCACGGCTGTAGAAAATCAGTTACGGCTTCCTGACAATTAAAATCACGGGGAACTTCTTACGGTTACAGCCTTGCAGCACGCTGTTGCAGCCGCTTAAAATAGAAATACATCTCCAGATTTCTGGGGCCTGTGCCAACTGTGATATGTGGTTGTATTTTATTATGCAATATGCTAGCATATGCTCTTTCTGGTTTATTACTCGTTTCTCTTTAGTTTCTAACCGGCACCGAGCGCTGAATATTTTCCTCTGCATTCCATTTCATTGTTTTAAAAGCATGTAGCTTCGATTATGCTTCTTGAAACAAAGCAGTGGTGCCAGCTTTCGATCATAGAGGGCTTTGAGTGACGGACGCTCCCCTTTGTTTTAATACATGTACCGTAATGAACGCCGTGGCATGTGCCTCTCCCGTCAGGCATACACTACCTTGTGCGTAATTGCCCACTGTGATGTGCAGACAGGCACGTATCGCAATCCGTGCACACATCCATAAACTACGGTATTTCCTGCGCAGCTACAACCTTCATCCGTAAAGTTCCGAGACTGCCCATTAAAAAAAATGAGTTTAACACAGAAATCTTTTGTGCATCACCCCTTCGAAATAGTCTCCCTTGCATTCTATACACCGCTTCCAACGCTTCTTGAGGTATTGGGAACAGTTGGAAAACGCTTCTTATGGCAGGGCTGTCAGCTCCTTAATCGTGCCGTCTTGAATGGCATCCACGCTCCCCATCCAGCGACCTTTTAGGACTCTTCACACGAGGAAACAGGAAAAAATCGCATGCGGAGAGGTCAGACGAGTATGACGGATGGAGAAGTAAAGTAATGCTGTCCTTGGCGAGAAACTTTTTACGCTGAGAGCAGTGTGCGACGTTGCGTTATCGTGGAGAAGGCACCATTGTCCAGATGCCGATAAGTTAGGGCGACGGCGTCGCAGTGCATCGCACATGTGTTGGAGCACGCGGATATAAAACTCGTGATTCACCGTCTGCTTTTGAGGAACGAACTCATGATGTGTGACACCTTTGGCATCGAAAAAAAAAACTGTCAGCATCGTCTTTGCTTAGGTCTTCTGTCGCTGCGCCTTTCTCGACGCCGGAGAGCTTGTGGACCGCCATTCGCGATCTGGCTCTTTTTTTGAGGATCGTATTGAAAACGCCAAGTTCTGTCTTCAGCAATGATACTGTCGACGAATGCAGCATCCTTCTCTGCCCTGGAGAGCAAATCAGCGCTCACTGACGCCCGCGTGTCCTTCGGGTCCTGTGTGAGGGAGTGTGGCACAAGCCTGGCATTCAGCTTTTGTTTCCCCAAGTTCACACGCAAAATTTGGTGGCATTTTGTCTTACTAATGTTGAGAGCATGTGATAGCATGCGGACTGCAATGGTGCGGTCTTGCTGTACGTCTTCCCTGATCCGAGCTACGTTGTTATCATTCCATGAAGTTGAAGAGAGCCCCTGCCTTGTGTCGTCTTCCATCAAGGTTCTCCCCGAAACGAACCTCTTGAGCCACTCGAAAACTCACGCCCGCGATACTGTATCGTTGCCGTAAGCGTCACCAAGGAGATCATACGTCTGTGTGGCTGTCTTTCCAAGCTTTACACAGAATTTTATGTTGACACGCTGTTAGAGGTGGACGTCCATCTCTCCACATTCACTCACAGTAGAACGCGCAGACGACTAGTGACAACGTATTTTTCTACATGTAGTGCCATCTAGCGGCTGCCACAGCAATTAAGCTAAATAGCTCACGTTAGCCCGAAAAAATGGCGCTACACATACGCACCAAAATTGGCTTGGGGAATCATTTCTTGGCCCCGCCGAGGTGGCTCAGTGGTTAGGGCGCTCGACTACTGATCCGGAGTTCCCGGGTTCGAACCCGACCGCGGTGGCTGCGTTTTTATGGAGGAAAAACGCTAAGGCGCCCGTGTGCTGTGCGATGTCAGTGCACGCTAAAGATCCCCAGGTGGTCGAAATTATTCCGGAGCCCTCCACTACGGCACCTCTTCCTTTCTTCTTTCACTCCCTCCTTTATCCCTTCCCTTGCGGCGCGGTTCAGGTGTCCAACGATATATTAGCCAGATACTGCGCCATTTCCTTTCCCCCCAAATCCAATTATTATTATTATTATTATTATTATTATTATTATGAATCATTTCTAGAGAAGAAAATAAATCAGTCTCGAAACTTTCCGGACAAATGCTAAGGACAATGAGTAGTCATCAGAGAGTTTCCTTCGTGTGGGAAGAAACTGAGCACATCGATTAGATGCAGTTGCTTTGTGGGCCATGGCAACAGCGCCTGCTCGCACAGTAAAGCAATCCAAAACGTTGCTCCACTAAGCGTGCGTTCTTATCAAAGCGCTTCATTGCCCAGAACTCTTGTGAAACCAGAGGAGACTGATATTGAGCTAAGTCCCTTTTCCAGCCTGTTTTATGTATGGCTTTACTATTGTGCACTGCTGCCATTTGTGCTCGGGAGTGCATCCGAAGCCAGCAAATGAAATCCGCAATGCCTTTTGCGTGGTCAATAAACTTACCACTGTGAAATTTCACTGTTCTGGTTGGCTGGGATTGCTAAACGCTCCTTTTCTCCTAGCGTTTTAGGTTCACTGTCCTATGAATAATAGGTGCATTTTGGAATGCGTCTAGGGTGAAAATTAGGTACCTTTATCCTAGAAAACCTTTTTCGTCAGACGGATTTGCGGGTGTAATTCATTAAAGGAAGCGGCTGGGGAGTTGATTTTATCAGGAAAATTAGTCCGTTTTGGACCTTGCTTAGTAGCGAAAATTTCGAATATGTCGAAAAATTTATAAGCAAGAAACAAGAAGCTTTAAAAATGTTGAACGGCACAACGAGGGAAACTGACGCATGCATCTGGCAGTCAATTAGAAGCATTGAATAAAATTCTACGGAATATTCTCCTGCAAAGATTTTTGTAGCTACAGCTACATTACTGTAGCATTTCGAGCCTTCAGCGTGGTGGCGCCGTGGTGGTGGTGGCGCCGCCACCCTGTGGCTGCGCCGCCACCCCATGGCGACGCCGGCACAGTGTCACGTTGTTGGTCACGTCGTGCGGAGCAGCTGCTGGCGGCGTGGCTGGTCACGTGATGCGGAGTAGCTGCTGCTGCCGGCAAGGCGCGCCGGCGAAACCGAGCTGCGTCAGCTGTGCGCATGTGGGACGACGTGAGACGAAGTTGAATGCGACGAAGATGAGTGGGACGAAGATGCGTGGGACGCAGATGCAGGAAACGTTCCTGTATCCAGCAATAAACCGCCCATGTCTTGGCCACCCCCTGCAGTCGGTATGTGCCAGCATTGTTTGAGGCAACCAAGCAACTAAACGGAGCGGCGAAAGACTGACTTTGCAATTCAACTGACTAAGTTCCACAAGGCTGTAGCTATCGCGTCACTCCAGGTTTAACCAGGGCTAAACCACCACCAATTTTTTTTATAAAGTGAGAATGAAATTGAATACCATATGCACGTTTTTCAATACGCGAAATTATCCAGCCTGTCAATATTTATAGCGCGGCAGAGTTAATTGGTGAACCTGAGATAATATTGTCTAAGGCTACTGCCAGTGGCTTTGTTTTGCCACGATTATGAAGGTGTGAACCTTAAAGAATTTGATTTCATGAATTTAATCGATTTACGAAAGGGCTGCCTCCTACTGGGCTTTAGCGCAACGTCTTTTAAAGTCATAGCGGCTACATGGCTTTCTGGGCGTTATTAGGATAACTTGAACTGACAACGTTGGATGATAGGAAAGCCTGATTAAATCTTTGCAAAAAAAAGAGCAATTGAAGAATATGCAGTCGACTGCATCGATGTCATACAGCCTCGATGTCATATAGTAACAGGCAGATGGGAAACTTAGTTCTCGTAGAATTAATTTCAATTTTAAGAACCAGCAGTTACCAGACTATGTTATGTCCGTGATTTATAGTATCTCCAATCTTAAATTGCAATCAACTATCAAGGCTGCTGGGAACAAGGCTACATGACTACACTGCCCGCAAACATGGAAACTTGGGCACAGTACAGCATAAATGCAAGCAGAAATATCGACAGGACACAGCACATTCAGCCTTGCTACAAAAAGTCAAATTTTTGTTGGGGTTAGAGGCATTAATGGAAGCGTTGTGGCGTGTGTTCAAACCCCACTCATACATGCACCTTTCCGCTAGTGTAATTTTTGCGAGTTTTCTTGTGATCGCGACGGACGGACGGACGGACGGACGGACGTATAGTCGGACAAGGATTTGCGGAAAAGAACAGATGTAAATGTATCGTAGTCGTTAGATGAAATTCTGGCTTGAAATCTTGGCTTGCCCTTTAACCTAACTCTGTTTTCTGATGCACACTGCTCGGGGTTATCGACTCTTGAGTCTAGCTACTGCAGAGTCGTGTTTCTCAATGAAACTAAGACCAAACCATCAGTATCGAGAAGGACTAAGGTTAATGTCTGTTCAAGGCTGTTTTGAACGCTGATATATCGCACTAAATATGAACCTAAAGATCTGTTGAACAGAGATAGCGCAAATATCATCCTCAACATCATCATTGATTTACCCTTAAGGGTCCCATAGGGACATTACATAAAAGGGGAGGCATACAAGTGTCCGTGTCTTAAGGAGCGCTTTTTCCAAATATGAACTACTAACTAGCCCGGTTGGCCATTCTTGCAAGATTCAAGCGTCCGACGGGTATGCGTATGAAAAGGCAAGCAAATGAGAGAAAACTAGGCAAAGCAAAAGAGTAACAAATATTATACTCAATGAAAGACAATGTGAAAAGGAAGCATACAGAAATCCACGCTACAGTAATACGACGTGTCCAATAAAGTATTTGATCGTTTTGCAGTGCATCGTAGCTGTTACAGGATATAAGAAAGTTTTATTGTTCTTTGAAATGGCCGATAAGTAGGTGCCTAAAGTTGGAAGGATTAGTCTTGACGACAATGTTTTCCGGCAGGCTATTTCAGAATTCGATCCCACAAGGAAGAAACGATTTGTTGAATGCATTAGTGGAGCCGTGCCAGCGCTGTATGCTGAAGGAATTATATAAGCGGCGAGATGATCGTACCGGAGTGCTGGAACGTTAAAGTACAGTTTGTGGAAGAGGCAGAAAATTAAATTTTTTTCGGCGAAGAGCTAATAATTTGAGACACAGAGATGATTTCACGAAAGTAACACTGAGCCGAGGTTTGTACTGTGTGGTGATGAAGCATGCTGCCCGGTTTTGGATGGCCTCGAGTGAGACAATCAGGTAGGCCTGGTAACGGCTCTACATTGTTGAGGCGTATTCTAGTTTGTTATCAACATATGTTTCATATGCTAGTTCTCTGATGGATGGTGGGGACATGGCAAGTGATTGACCTGGAAGCACTGGCACATAATTTCCTTATGTGATCTGCTCATGTTAGACTGGTCGTTATCTCAATTCCGAGGTACCTGCATGAGTTAGATTGAGACAAAACTATGGTGATCAGGGTTTATGAAAAATAAATTTAAGAGCATTTGGGTGAATTGCGCATGAATTTACATTTTGAAACAATGAGCTGCATTAGCCAGTCGGAGCACTAATTCTCGATTATGCTGAGATCTTCCTGTAATATTCTCTGATCACTGCTGTTGCTGATGCGCCGATAGATGGCACAATCGTCCACGAAAAGACAGGTGGTGCATGGGATACCAGAAGCTAGGTGCGTAATAAAAATTAAAAACAGTAACGGAGCAAGTACCGATCCCTGGGGGACGCCGGAGTTTACTCTGGTAGTTTCGGGTGTATGACAGCGAACTGTTGACGTTTTGGTTAGAAAGCAGTGGATCCAGGGTAAATTAAGAGGGTCGAGTGACAGATGGGAAAGATAGGACATCAGACGTTGGTGGGGGACATGATGGAAGGCTTTGGAAAAATCTAAGTACATGATATAGGTTTGAAATGAGGAATCAAAATTTAAATGAAGATCAGTAGTAAGCTCTAATAGTTGCGTTTCGCACGAAAAGTCCTCAAGCCATGCTGACTGGGAAATACAAAGGAATTCTGATTGAGGTGAGATGCAACATGTCAGTATAATATATGCTCGAAATGTTTACACGAGAAACTTGTAAACGAAATCGGTCGGTAATTCTAGGGGTTGGTGCGGTCTCCAGTTTTGAAAATTTGCACAACTCTGCTAATCTTCCAGTCCTGCTGAAGTCGGCTAGTTTCGAGAAATTGAGGGAAAATCAGTTGTAGGATTTGGCGTGTAACGTATTTTCCTCCTGTGAGGTTCTTGGCAGGGATGTTGTCTGGTCCAGGGGAAGTGGATGGTTTTCGATTGTCATTGAGATTTTAGATTCCCTCCGATGTGATGACACTAGGTGACATAGGTGCATAATTAAAGATAAGCAGGGCAAAGCTGCTGCTTTGTGTGGGCTCATGGGTGAAAATAGAGGTGAAATATGTGTTGATTAGGTCCTGAACTCCTTTCGCACCGACGCTGCTCAGCAAACGCTATGTTCACGTCATCCCGCAGCATCCACACTTGGCTTTGTAGATTCAAGTCTGTTTTGAGTAAAAAAAATGTTCATTCATCGGACTACAGTTCGAGTGCAAATTACTGCTTCGCACAGCCCCGACTATCTACAGGTAACCTTTGTTTCCGCCGTAGCCCAGGATATTCAATGATTCCGGGAACTCTATGAAGGTGCCGGAAATGTTCTTTAATTAATCCGCGCCACCAGCATTGAGTGTAGTAGAGCGCGTTTTCCCCAAAACAGTCACGGATCACCCTTGGCACTGCAGTGCGAAGCGGCCCAAAACGCTTAGCGCGAGAAAATTATATTTTTATTTGAGGGTAAATTTTAGCACGAAACTTTCGGTAACTATGAATACTTATTTATGACATAATAAGGCACAAATCCTCTAGTCTATAATTTGTTTTCTCCTGTTTCCTGAAGGAATACATTTAATATTTAGTGAGCTGTTGCATGAGTCTCGCAATTTTCGAAATCAAAGATTTTTTTTTTCACAGGCACTAAATATCCTACTTGCTTCTTTATGTCAGTAAAAATGCAGCTCTTTTACCTTCATTATGATGTGCTGCAATATGGTAAATTAATGAAAAGAAATTTTTTCGCGGACCAAACCAAAATCGCCTGTTTTTCCGCACTAAGAAAGTGTTAAACACTCGCAGTGCTTCTTTAAATAAGCTACGTGAGGCCTTATACGTGCTTGCCATCTTTTCTCAAGAAATGAAGTTAAGTTGCTTGACTAGTATTAATAGCATGGCATGTATGCTGAGTATGGCACAGTGTAATATGCTATGCTATGTATGGTATCTACGGTAGCCGTTACGAGAATTGTTCCACCTGTTGAACCAAGCAGGTACTTGGTAAGGGGCAGAAGTCTTTGTTTTGGCTCCTACTAAACTAGGAAAAATGTCCACTATTCTTGACAGATGAGCCCTAGAACAGAAAAAAAGAACAAGAAAAAATAAAAAACTACCAAGTGAAACATGACCTGCAGTTTGCATCATGTGCTGAGGGTGCGGTTTATGACATCCTTATTACTTGCGGCATGAGCTCTGTCGGGAAAACCGAGAAATGCTTGAACACGTGACGGCGCCAGCAATACACCTCTTGAAAAGATGCTATTTCTTGTAACCTGGCTTTACATTAAAGAGATTATTGCATTAACAATTCCAGGCCCACGAATAAAAATGCGTGCACTCCTCCTTTTAATAAAACTAAAGTTCTGAGTAGCCATAAAGACCAGCTAACAAGAGATATCTGGGAGGCATATCATATTCACAAGAAAAGTGACTTGTGCGTGGGTAATACTTCTGTTCTTATCCCTGACTGCAAAACTATGTATCTGCATTCCCATCACTAACGCATTCTGTATCTTGCAAGGTAGATGTTCACTGGTAGCGACGGCTCCATAGACGCCCATTGGTCCAAAAAATGGCGGCTCGTGGGCACTCCAGCGCCCCCTGGATTTTGGGGGGCAAACTATGCAAACGTGACGTAGAATGACGTCACGCATACGTATGCTTTTGGCGCGAATTATAAAGCGGTCTTTCTGTAGAATCCGCGTTTTCGAGCCCGTATCTCTCGAAGGTTGCTGCCTTTCAGCGCGCCCCAACCTTTGCCAGTCAAATGTGCTCGAGTTCCTGCTAGTTATGGCCTTGTTAATGTGCAATTGGGAACGCAATGAAAGTGACTGGTAAAGTAGGGGCAGCATAGAAAGGCAGCAACACTTCCAGACACTGGCGAAGCATGCATGATTCGTAGTGCAAATACTGGTGCTAGTACTTTTGAGAGCTTTTGAGTACAGCAAGGTATGATGCACAAAGCACTGGCTCAAGTGCACAGTTCGCAATAGAGTGTACGGCAAGTATGGTTTTCATAGTTTCATATTCATTGTTTATTGCAGCAACCAAACAAATACAGTCACAAAGCACACCCTTGGCACACAAACAAAAAATACATGTCACAGGCAGCACAAGCAGTATTGTTTAAGTTGGCTAATCATCTCAATAGTCACAGTGCAAAAGGAAAAAGCCCTGAAGTGCCACGAACGTTGTCAGTTAGGAAATTGAAAAGTATAGAAAACAATGCTACGACAGCTTCAATTGAAGCAAACATAACATGACATAAGTAGGCGCATCAACACAGACCATAGAGCACACTGGGATTATTCTTCACATTTAATTTCTTCAGCTGAAAGAATATAGCAGGTGCGTTTACATATGCAAGGCAATGTTAAAGACAGCTTTAGCACCCTCAAACGTGCTCAACGTAGGAGCAAATACCATACATTGAAAAAGACATGAAGCCAAGGACGCACGAACGGGTTACAGCTATGAAACACGAGCGAACAGCCCGGCGAAACAAAATCGAAGCTATCGCGCATACCTAGAGCAGACGACACACCTGTGAAAGTCCAGCGGGAATCGGTGTAGCGTGACACCAATGGTACTATCCACGCTGTCGCAGTGTACCGCCTTGGTGTACCACGGAGCATCGCTTCTTCACATGCCGCAAGCTCATCTTGAAATGAAGCGCTAAGCGCTTCAAAAGAAGAGCGCGAAGCGTGCAAGGACGGAAAAAGACTTCGCACTGGCCGCACGCCGAAGGAAACGACAAAACCGAGAAAACTGCCGCAGCGGTGCAGCGGGGTGCAAATCTTACCGAACGGTGACAAAGAAGCGACGTGCAAGGACGACGAAAACTTCGCAAAAGGAGCATTTTGAGACCGGCGAGCTAAATTTATACGCTTTACCAGGCGCGCCATCGCAGACAGCTGGCGATAAGAAATCGCCACTGTGGCCCGGTTAGCCGGGTATCGAAACAAGGCCTGCAAAGACGCGCTGTAATGCACCGCACACTCATGAATAGAGGGCAGGTCAAGAGTGTTGAAAAAATACAAAATTTGCCAGGTTTTAATAAAATGACTTACCTCTTTCATAAAACAAGGTGCTAATATATTTTTTCTTTTCTATTGGCAGATTACATTCCAATTTTGTAGTTTTATCATTTCTTTATATGAGTGTTTTGCCCCCCATCCTCTGGTTGTGCTGCAGTCGCGCTAAACCACTTTTCGGCCCAGCCTTCGCCACCACTTTAAATCCGCCTTGTATCTTGTTGGGGAAACGCATGCGCTCCTGGTTTTAGACTGTGTTTAATATTCATTTGTTTTCAAATAAGCTTTTAAAGCACCCATCCGTGTGGTCTTTTCTTCTTTCGTGCTTTTTGCACTTTACCATCCACAATAGTGTATCATCTAGCCCATCTGTTCGTTTCAGTGATTTAGGTTGCACAACGGTTACGAAAGTACGCCACTTTGCATGCCATATAAGTAATTATTTAGGTTTTCTCCTGCTAATTACTGTTTTTTATGCTTTAAGCAAAACAGTTATGCAATATCCTTTCTATATATTTATTTCTGCACGTTTATACACGCTTCTGTATTGCTTTTACCCACTGCCCCGTCCATCGTCTTATTCCAGAACTAAAGCTTATTATCACTGCTTTTAACAGAAAAATGGATCGTTGCAGAAATTGAACCAACCACGAGAAATCAGACACCGGGCTAAAAAATATTATGAAAAGTGCAAAATAAGTTTAAACGATTTCCTGCGACAAAAACGCTGCACTGTATTGGTCGCAATGTAACTATGTAGCCGGGAGTATGAAATAACAAAAATAAATTATTTCAACACATGAAAAACCGAAAGAGGTAATTTGCCCTCTTGCGTACTGCCTCGTACACGAAAATGCTTTAATTCATAATAATTGTGTGGAACCATTGAGGGTGTACATAAAGTAGGGCACCGCCTCCAAAAAACTGTCCCTCACTTGACAATAATGCCTAAAAACTATTCACTTCTTCCGTCACTTTTTGTTCACCTGCAGAGAAGCACTTCATGGACGTCGAATATGAACATAAATACCGTAACTCATAATATGTTCACTACTGGCATTGCTAAAAGCAGCAGGGTTCGTATGCTCACCAGCTTAGAAATTAGTATCTTTTGCGCACCAAACAAACGCGGTGTTTAAACTCCGTCCAGAATTGCCGCAACGCATCCTCTTTTAGGCAAAGCGCTCTCAAACGTTTCTCAGCACAACAGAGAACACACAAAATTTCATTTCATGCCCATGCAGATCCCAGGATTCAAGGAATGGCATCTCTTTTTTTTTCGGCGTACTGTGTTCCCGGCAGCAAAAGCTCATAACCGACTTAAATGGTTGTTTTGGACAGCTCCGTTGTTTCCGACCGCGATGATTAATGGAGATCCCAATTTGGCACTGTGGACGAGGATGGTGAGTGGGGGATGTGCCATGACATCCGTGTCTTTTTACCACATTCGTGAGGCTCCAGAGCAAACTTGTCACGAAACCTCGGGCTGTTTGTTGTTTCGCTCGTCAGAGCCCACAGCAGAGCCGAATTGACGTCCCCCTTATCCGCCTACGCACGCAACGAAAACAGAATAGAAAGCCCAATAATTAATGGGTCGAGAAGGCGATGCGAGTAGCAATGGGGCTGCTGGGGTCCTGAGATAATAAGCGGCATGCTTATTTTTTCCTGCTTCTGTTTCTCCTCCAAAAAGGCGACAGGAAACAGACCTACTGTCATTTTTCTTTTCGGAGGTAAACATCGTTCTTCACTGTTAGGCTTGCGATGACAGGCGCTCTACGTGTAAGTGGCAACGGTTACGTGCCGGGAAGTTAAGATAAACATATAGCAGAAGTTTCAGTAGGCTGGCACTTATAATGATCATTACCCGCATTTGCGCGTTGTGTGTTTGTCTGATGCCTGTCTGTATGTCGGATTGACTGTTTGTCTCATGCCGGTTTTGTGGCAGGCGGGTCTCCCGCCCGCCGGGTCGTGGTGGACACCTTCCCTCCGTGTCAGGCGGCAGCCCATTTGTTTGTGAGAGGCTGCTTGGGAAAAACAACCTGTGTCGTCGCTCAAGTCGCACCGATGGCCGCACCTACCTTAGCACCTGCCTTGTGCCATTGCGCCAGCGCTCGCATGCCCATAGGGTGGCTAACTTGCCAAGGTGCAGCCGGTGCAAGGTGCAGCCCTAAGCGCACCCAGCAATGTGGAATTGGCAGCAGCGGTTAGCAGTAAAATGTGATTCGAATTATGCTTGCATAGTGACTAAACAGAAAAAGTTAGGTGATAATTAGATGGTGGCCTAATACTACCTAGTAGGTCGCAGCTCTAACCGACAATTGACATCGCGCTAGGGCATATATCCGCATTTTGGCATAATTGCCCAAATCCACTCACACTTTTTTTTGTCGTGCATTAAATACGTGGAGCCTGACACACAAGGTAGCAGAGATAATATGCGAATGATGGAGAGCGGTTTCCTTGAACATCAAGTCAGAAAATGGCAGGACCTTCCGCTAAAGGACAACAAAGAAGTACTCAAGCCAAATTTGGGTTTGTCCCATCAAAGTCCGCAAAAGTTCAAGTTAGACTGGATGGAACTTAGGAGGATATAGGCGTAGGCCAGTTTGTTGTATATTAAAACGAGACAAAACTGCAAAATACACCGGACACGGAATGGGAGTACACCGGGAACTACTTCCCTGTACTGGCTCCTGCGTTTGTGCTTTGTCTTTTGCGTTTTTTTTTACTGTTCCGGTTTTTTGCGCCTCTCTGAGTTTATTAAAGATAAATTTTTCTGGCGTTTTGAACTTGATTATTACCACAATCACTAAAAAAGGCAAACCGTTCATATAAGCGCACAGAAAGTATGAACCGCTTTAGACGCGAATAAGTTAATATTTCGTAAGAATAGGTCCATCCACTTTTTCTCTCTGGCACTCTGTATGAAACATGATTTACAGTATTGGTTTTATTCGTTTTGTTATATAAATGCTTAATTGCATAATACGAGGGCAATATCAACAATACGTATTGGTTGCCCGAAATTTGTAGTATTAAAGGTTTTCTTTTATTGCAATATATACACGTTTTAGTCAGAGCTATGCTTTACAATGAATGTCTCGCAGCAACTATTGGAGCGCTAACGCCAAGCTCTCAGATGGAACAGTTATTTCGATATCATAATTTTATTAAAACTCGTAAAACAATCAAATTGTTGAACATCTGGTTGAGGCAGTAGACATTTTATTCTTATCACGTCCGTATTAACGTGGCGAAATTACATGGGCCTTAATTCGCTCAGCCCAACTCCCTCTATACATTGTCAGGACAGCTAGTTTCCATATCAAGGAGGCGTATCTACAATGAATAATCTCGTACACAGGAAAATAGTTCATAATTTGGGTTGGTAATATAAACAGCATTCATAAGCGGTAGCTGTTTGGCGTTAGGAGCCGAAAGGTCTGCAGTGAGAGAACACTCCGGCACCACCAACTCATGGTTAGCCGAACCTATGCTCAGAACGCATACGTTTGCTCTGCTCCCTTTATTCACGTGCGGTCTTCGGGGAGAAGCGCTCCCCGCAACGATGCCGCGCACTCTTCACAGCCGCAACCGGCTCGGGTTCCGGACTCGGTCGATGCATTCGAAGCGCCGGGTGGGCACGACTACGTCCCTGTCTCACAAACATGGACAAAAGCCACTACTTCACGCTCCGGACGCCACCACTGGCCGCAGGTGCCGGGCAAAAAGGAGCAGCTTGAGGGATTCGAGGAGCAAGGGTAATGGGAAGTGAGAGCGCGCGCGGGACGAACAGCTGAAGGGGTGGACGACTGGCGCGGCGGAAGCAATCGACGACTTGCCTCGAAGGCCTCAAACGCCGTTGAGATGCTCGGCCTATGTTGGTATTTATTAAACACTTTTCTATTTGAACGGAGAAACATTTGTAAACAGAGTTGCTTCTTTTTCATGCCCTGCCTGTGTCCAGCCCCCTTTCAGATATCCTGCAGTGGTCGACGCTTCAGGCGGTGGTCATCACAGCGTCCAGCGCCACCCATCGCTAAGCGTCAAAAAGGGACAAGTATCTCCAAGTGCTTGGCACTCACGCTCACCTTTAGTCACTCTGACTAGCTTCAGTACCCCACTGAAATTTGGTTTACCCCCGCAACACAAACTGATGCAGATCACGCTGCAAAAAGCCTCTCGAAAGCCACAAGAACAAATACGCAATAAATTCCCCTATCACCATCTTTCAAACGTGTGGAAAGGTCTTCCTGGAGCGAAACATAGTTTCTCACAATCTGACGGACCAGCAAAAGTGATAAATAAAAACACTGAATGATCACCGAGTATTCTATGCGCAATTGACATTTTGCCTTCGTTGAGCTACAACGTGATCAATAAATTTTAATGCTTTTTGACGCGGTTAAGTGTAACTCGATGCTATTTAAGAAGGTAGGAAAGGTCCCTTGGACAAATCAGATGTTGCCTGCAGAAGAAAAGTCTTAAGTAAGGCAAGGGTTTTCCACGGTGCTGCCGCTAGTACTCTTTGCCCACTTCAGTGTATATTTGTTTCTCGTTTCATGTGCAGCGCTCTGGGGAACCTCAGATTATGTTCGTTTTTTCTCATGTGCGGCTAGCGTTGAGATCAGCTTGAAAAAAGGGCGTAAAAGATATTAGGCCTGGATTTAAACAAGGCTTTCGATAACGTCACGCACGATGCTATCTTAAGGAATCTCTCGTATATTAACCCAGGAGAAAGAACTTTCAAATGCATAGTGTCGTTTTTGAGTAACAACGGCAGAGACAGCCACGGGAGAGATCAAATAACATCCTATATCACTAGGAGGTAAAGGATTTTCTCTTGGTACTGTCTTGTCTCCTTTCCTTCTTAACCTCTCACTATAATCATAATTACTCCTAAATAAGCAGTCCTCCCGGGGCTGCAATACACATTCCATTGTCTATATATCACTTTATAGACCACAACGGGAAGCGATGGTAAGATAGAGGATACCCCGCAGCAGGCTGTAGAAATAATAGAAGACGAGGCCACGAAATAAATGTTTTGCAATCCAACCAAGCGCACATGGCCTGGCTTGCCGACCACGGCTCTGTCATTGCCGGCCATAATAGCTGTCACTGTTACCTTTTCACTGCACAAAAGATTGCCCAGTCGACCGTATATAGTTTCCACGCCATTAGTTTTCTTTGCTTTTATTTCCTTTATCGCCAAGGCAGGCCACCACGTGGGCTTTTTTTTTCTAAATACGGTTTCTCCAGTTCACACCTGTGTGTTCTTTTTCTTTTGCTCAGCAACATTGAATGACTTTCTTGCCGCGCAATTGGATTCTCAGTAGTTTCTTCTGCTCAGCACTGTTATTAGGATATCATTTAGACATGAACGATGACAAAGCGATGATTTAATGGCCACCGGTCTAGCGCGAGCGCTCCGTCCAGCGTCACTGCCAACTTCGTCTTCGTGACACTACACTAGGCCACGGAGGGATCGTTCCGACCGTGGACAAAGACACGCGCGAAATGGTGATAAGCTTGAGTGGATGGTGAAAAGTAAATTTAATGTGATGAAGTGCTGGACGCCACGACGAAAGAGATGGACGAATGAGTCCGGGTTCACAAAGCTTCCGGGGCACAGTTCGCCAGGAGCCGGTGGCCTATAGGCCGCTCGACGCGCGGAACAGCATTGGCAGGGGGACGGCGTCTTCACATGTGAGCGGTGTTTCCTGTCGGTAGGGTCGGTACGCCTGGTAATTGCGTCGGCTCCGGTTTACCGTGTCGGGTGGTCGGTGCCAGGCTAGGGGACTAGGTCAGTTCAAGTCTGGCAGGCTAGGTCAAAGGCGGGCGATGCGGACCAGGAACTTGCAGCCGATGGAAGGATGCAGACACAGGGCTCTAAAGCACAATGACTAGGACGATGAGTGTTGGATGCTACCCCGAAAGCTCTACCAAATCTTAACTGGCGGCAGCCGAAGAATGTGACGCGATAAACGGTGGAAGGGAGACGATTTAATGGCCGCAGGCCTTGCGCGAGCGCTCCGGCCCACGCCATTTCTAGCTTTTTCGTGACAATATACCGGTGGCTTTCCCGCATTATATATATATATATATATATATATATATATATATATATATATATATATATATATATATATATATATATATATATATATATAAGAATAAAGATTTAAGAGAAGTGGGCACTTCTACAGAGACACATTTATTTATCAACGTTTCGACCGCGGTGCGGCCCACTTCTATATATATATATATATATATATATATATATATATATATATATATATATATATATATATATATATATATATATATATATATATATATATATTACGAACGTAGGTTGCGTTGGCTCCGTAGAATAAAGATTTAATATATATTACGAATGTAGGTTGCGTTGGCTCCGTAGAATAAAGATTTAACAGAAGTGGGCACATCTACAGAGACGCTTCTATTCATCAACGTTTCGAAGACCGCACCGCGGTCGAAACGTTGATAAATAAATGTGTCTCTGTAGAAGTGCCCACTTCTCTTATATATATAACCGTAACTGACTATCTTCGCTCAACAATTTTGGATGCTGTGGACCCAAATCTGATAAATAGTAAGCCTGATGTCACCTATTCTGTAGCGGGTGTCCAGCGGGATTTATGAATAACGTTAAGCTGGTTAATATAAGCTCTGCGGATGATTTACCAGCAAGATTTATGAAAAAAAAATCGGGATACGTTGTGATTGTATCTTCGGTGGCTCTAATAGTCATCCCTGGATGATGCTGTTGCACTTGCCGATTGGAGATTGACACAGGTGGCGCAGATACTTCAGAGTGGGCTGTTTATCGCGCAAAATTACAGGCCGGTGTAATTAACAAATATTACTTTTAACAAAGATGTGATCTAGAAAGCCATGAAGTTGTAAACTTCAGGAATCTCAGATTTCAAGGTGGAATGTTCTTGGAGCAAACAGCTTTTACAGTTTATCCATCGTTAAGCTTCACCCATTGATAAACATCTTCTCGTTAGAGGTATTTTCTTAAATTTATGGAAGGAATTTGATGTTTTGACACATTTTTTACTTATTTTTAAACATAGTGCGTACATGTAAACAACACTGTAATAAAATTAATGCAGTATTTTCGTTCACTCTGCAGCAAGTTCATGGTTTTAGACGACTATTAGGTATGGTACGGTGCTGCTACTTTTTGAATATTCAAAGCGAAGTCTTTGCTGCTTTCTTTCCTTTTAATGTATATGAAAGATATTTTAGATGGCACTTAAAACTTACATCCTTCCTTTGGAAGAAGAATCAAAAGAAAATTGTTCATATTACTACCAAATCATTAAGCACGTCACGCAAAAGTAGAAAAAAGTCAGGGGGGCACTTTGATGACCTAAAGTGCGGTAAAACAAAAGCCTTTAGCGCGGTGTTGCTACTTGTGTCAGTGATGTGTGGTTGAGCTGTTAATTAAAGCAAAAACACGCTCTTATATACCCAATGCGCAACCCAGATGAATGGAATTTGAGCAAATGCCGTACAGGATATGGAAGGCAAATGTTAAAATTTAGACTACCACCATTGCTGAATGATTTCGCGAGGGTCAGAAATACAGATTTCGACTCTATTTCATTGAAAAGCCTGCGGAATAAATATGTAGAGGACTGAAAAGTCACTACGTCTTAAATTTTGAAATTGTTTGCGTAATTACTTTCTATCTTTTTTTTCCTTTTTTTTCTGTGTTCTTTATTGGTGATGTCTTTGTATCATGTTGTATGCATGGGTAAACATATATACGTTTCACCATGTAAACTAATAATTTCATTACAATGCACTTTATTTTCATGTATACTCATGTTTGACTTGTGTTGGTATTCTCTAATCGCAGCCATTTTTTTAATCTTTATTTTTAACCACTGCAGCATGTAGCTGCACATTGCTTTCCATGTGTTGGGGTACGGGCCTTTGTCAAGCCTTCTTCTGTCTTTTTGCCGTGCTCCAAACATCCCTGAGATGTAGAATAAAGATTGTATTGTATTGTAATTGTTTGTGCATCTTAAATGCTGGAGACACTGCAGGTTGTTTGGGAGGCATAAGTCTGGTTAGACGACTTTCCGCAAACACTCTCCAGCATCCTAGACAAGGAGAACTGAATATGCGTTGGCAGGAGGTAGCGTAGTCGATAGCACGCTCGGCTGCGGAACGGAAGGATGGTGGTTCGAATCTGATCGTGCACAAAGACTTTTTATTCTGATACAGTTGAAGAGCGTAACGGTCTGACTGACGCACAGGGTCGCGAGCATGAGCCATTAAAGGCTTTCCCCTTAGGCAACTTGAGCTGCTGCCTGTGCAAACCTGTCGCATATTTCTCAGTTTTTGTCAAATTGGATTGGAAACTCTACAATTAACAGCCCTAGGGATTACAAAGCCGTGCAAAATCACTTGGATAACCTGACACCTATGTGAGCATGTTGAATATAGTCGTCTTGAGTGGAAGAGAAAAAGATGCAAGTCATTTTGTGAGTAAGCGTCTCTTTTATCCTTTCACATTTCGCATTCATAATGTTGGCTTAGTGTGTAGCGCAAGTCCAGTACGTACGTTTGTTTTTTACTTCCATAACTACTTTATAATAAAACATTAATTATTTGGCACGTAAATTAAAGTCTATTATAGTTTCTTTCTGCGAAATTAGAGTCTTCTACCAACCCGCCAGAGGCAGCACTTATGTTTCACTCAAGCATTGGTATAACAGCTCGAATATCCGTGCCTCGGCTGGGACCTGTGTGATTGAAAGTAAAAAATACAACGCCGGAAATCTGAATCGCTGAAAGTAATTACGATCGGAGACTAAGCATGACTGCATTTAAAGACAACCATTATTGAAAATAGTTAAACATCCTCAGGAAATATCTGCGATCAAAGTTCTTCCATAGCCTGTAGCACTCAGAAACCTTCTATCGGAGAAAAAGGATAAATCTCCTGGAGAAAATGACTTCTAAAAGCGATGTTTTTTGTCATCTGATATTTGTACACATTCATTAAGAGTGCACCTGTCTTCCAGACAACGTCGTTCAAAGTCAACACATGGATGCTTTTTACTGCACTTTGAGTGTATTCAAACAGTGTAGCAAGTTTTATTAATCACTTCATCATCACTCGCCCGACTTTCCTGTAATTACTCCGAATACGACTCAGGTATATAACATCTAAACAAAATAAATACCTAGATATTAGCCCCGGTTTAAGGAAACCCACGCGGCAAATATTTATGGGACAAGTAGTAATGAAGCACGCAAGTGGTGCTACTGCGGTTTCGCGCCAATTTTTTGCTGCCACTTTTACGTAGACCCAGAACTTTCGATCAAAAAACCAAATTATAACACGAAATTAGCGTGGTAGACAATGCCACAGCTTTCTGTAATGCGACTGGTTCGCATCTCCCGCCAGTTCTTGATTCTTGAATAGCGGGTGACCATTAAGGCCCTTTATGCTGATGCCGCCACAGTGACTCAGTGGTTATGGCGGATGGCTGCTGGCTCGAAAGAAGCGGGTTTGATCCCGGCCGCGGTGGTCGAATTTTGATGTATGCGAAATTCTAGAGGCCCGCATAGAGTGTGGTTTCAATGCGCATTAAAGAAAACCAGGTGGCCGACATTTTCGAAGCCCTTCAATACGGCGTCCCTCATAGCCTGAGTCGTTAAACCCCCTTCAACCAAAGCAGTCTAGCAAGAAAATACAAGATAATAACAGTTCAGTTCACAATTGGGAGCGAGGTGCTGGAAATTGTAAAGTAGAATATGTCTACTTAGAGAAGGTAGTGACAGCTGATACAGATCATGCGAGGAAAATACTAGAAGGATAAGAATGAGGTGGAGCGCATATGGCAAGTTCTCTCGGATCATGAATGACAGTTTACCAATATCCCTCAAGAGAAAAGTGTACAACAGCTGTATCTTACCGGTACTCACCAACGGGGCAGAAACGTGGAGGCTAACGAAAGGGGTTCAGCTTGAGTTAAGCACAGCACAGCGAGCCATGGAAAGTAAATTGATAGGCGTGACGTTAAGAGACCGGAAGCGAGCAGACTCGGTGAGGAAACAAACGCGGGTTAATGACATCCTGGACGAAATCAAGATGAAGAAATGGTCTTGGGCAGGGCATATAATGAGAAGGCAGGATAACCACTGGCCCTTAAAAGTAACGGCCTGGATTTCAAGAAAAGGCAAGCGTAGCAGGGGGCGGCAGAAAGTTAGGTGGGCGGATGAAATGAAGGAGTTAGCAGACGTAGAATAGGCGCAGCTGGCAAACGACAGGGTTAATTGGAGAGACATCGGAGAGGTCTTTGCCCTGCAGTGATGTAGTCAGGCTGATTATGATGATGGTGATGAAACCAAACCAACCTTTTTGCAGATCGGCTCCGACTGGCCTTCTATCGCCCGACGAACGCCCTCGCACGATGTTCGTCGCTTCTGCGTCAGAAACTGGTTCCATTTACACTGACTTTGCGAGGGCTGATTGTTTCAGGTTTTGTCCAAGATAGCACTTTGCTACCACCGTGTGAGGACTGCGGGAGCGACGAGACAATTGAACACCTACTTTGTGACTGCATGGTTATGAGCGTGAGCGTCTCTTTCTGGTGGCAACGCTCCGCCGCTCAGATCCTCGTCCCCTTACACAAGCGCAGATTCTGGGTCCTTGGACTAAACCTTCATAGCTAAGGACAACTATGAAAGCGCTTTTCAAGTTCCTTAAGGATTCAGGACTTAGGTCAAGGTTATTGCTGTGTTTGCCCTGTGTACCCTGTTAGTAATGGCCTAAAGACACGTGAAAAAGTGATCTTCCTTTCCTTTCTCCCCTTTCTATCTCGCCCTCCGTTCCCCTTCCCACGAGTAGGGTAGTCACCGGGCGTCGCGTAGTTAACCCCTCTGCATTTCCCTTCATCTTTCTTTCTCTGCCACCTCCGAATTCAGGTGCCATCGCAACAAACTTTGGCCGAAAAAGCTATCGCCAATCGCTAAAGCTTAAGTTGTTCAAAAATAACCCAGCTTCAGTAGGTAAAGCCTTGCTATCGAAAGCCGTACCGATCGTTTTCGCCACAGCTTAATCACTAGAATCAATTGCATACTCTTAGGGGCCATTTATATCATATTTTAACTGTGGTAACAGTGTATATACTTATTTTAACTGCCTTAACATCGTATATGGTCGACATTTCTCTCTGTCCACCCAACAGGGCGCCCCTTTTTCGTAGTGTACGGAGGCTAATGAAGAAAAGAAACGTGATAGGAATGTCCGGTATGGATTGGGTGAATTAATAAGAGCTGAGATTGAGAGCTTTACTTGCTGTCTTGTAAGCTAGAGCATGAGTTTGTCACGTAGAAAATGGTGTAGAAATTTTCCCCAAGGACAAACAATCAGTCTAAGACTTGGAGTTGAGTTGAGTTGAGTGGTTGTAAACTACCGGTGGGACTAGCCTTGCAGTTGCTGCCGGCAATTGCTCCACCGTAGCGACACTTAAATAGAAATCACTGAAACAATTTCCGCAAAAACCCAAATAGACACTCCTGACGTCCCCATGTGGAGGCCAAATCCGTGTCCTGCAGGTAAAGTAGAAGAAGGCGAGAAGCATCCCTTCCACTCGACTGGCTCCCGCGCGGGAAAACAATGTCCTGAAGAGAACTGTGAGGAACTCCTGCCTTCTTGAGGGATCCGATTAACACAGCCCGTTCCGCGTTGTACAAATTACAGCACAAGAGGTAATGTTCTATGTCACCACACACACCACACGTTGAACACAATGGTGACAACGCTAGGCCAGTCTTATACATCCACGCCGGCGTACGAGCAGAATCCGTGCGAACGCGGTGCAGCAAAGTGGCTTGGTACCTTTTGAGACCCTTGGTCACACATGGCTGATGGGGAGAGCTCCACAAAGAACTGAAGTGGCACAACACCACATCTCTGAACATTTGCTTGACTTCATGAGGGACTCCATGTACTGGAATCCCGGAGAGAGCTGTATGGGCGCGGTTGTCTGCTATCTCATTGCCTAAGACACCTATGTGCGAGGGCACCCATTGAAAACGTATAGAGAAGCCTTTGCTATGTAGATTCTGTACCAAACGTAGGGATCTAAGACTCAAGGCATCAGTGGGGAACCCGTACTGTAACCTTTGAAGGGCAGATTTTGAATCCGTAATTATGACAGTAGGTTGACGCGTACAACACCGTAGCTTCTTTAGAGCTGCCTCAATGGCAACGCTTTCGGCCATTGTGGAGGACACGACTTTAGTCAAACAAACAGACCAATCATACTTCACAGACGGAATATGAAAAGCAGCTGCACTAGATCCTCTGACCTTGTCCACAGAGCCGTCTGTAACAATTTGAAGATGACTGGCATATTCGGTCTCAAGATGTTCCAGTAGGAGCGAACGCATTGCCGCTAAAGCAGAATTCCGCTTAGCGCGAACGTGGAGAATTGTCAAGGAACAATCGAGGCTCGGAAAGGACCAAGGTGGCTTCAACGTCTTAGGTCGATCTCGAAGGTCGAGACCCAGAGAACGAAGAGTATTTAAAGCCAAGTACGCCCGGGACTCAGATCTCTTTCTAAGACGCTGTAGAAACGCTCTCCCGGCAACAGTCTCTCTGAGGCGGCCAATTTGCAGCAAAAGTCTTTGTGAAGCGGCTAGCCGAAGAGGTTTCGATTGAGACTCATACAGTACTGCATTGTTTGGAGCAGCCTGCGGAACGCCGAGGGCCCTCCTTAGTCCCATTCTGTGCAAAACCTCAAGGCGTTCCAGCAGTGATACCGAGGGGGAAATTAAAGGGAGCTGGTACATTATGCGACTTGTCACCAGGGCATCGTGAAGCCTGATCAATGAAGCAGGATGGTTTCCCCATTGCTCACTAGCAACTCTACGAACCACATTGAGACGCGAAGATAGTGAAGCCACAATCGAGTCCACAGCTCGTCGCCACTGTAGACGTGAGTCAATAGTGACGCCCAAAAAACGTATGTGGTTAACCTGACGAAGGCAAGACTGATCAAGGTCTATGCTCAGCCGCGCATACCGTCGTCCCCTACCTGGAAACAGGACGAAGCCAGATTTTTCCACCGAGAGAGTCAACCCAACACCTTGAAGGTAACGTTTAACTGAAAGCACGGCCTGTCGCGCTAATAGAGCTAAGCGTTTGTGTTGATATCCGGTTAACCAAAGACAAATGTCGTCTGCATATATCGACATATGGACATGCCTACAATGTTTTTGCACTTTTGCGGGAAGACCAGCCATGACAACATTAAAGAGCGTTGGAGTTATTTACTCTGTCGTATCCCTTTAGGGTCCCCTTAATCCCCTCCGGCAATGTGCTTCTTTCGTGACAAAACAGCGTGCTTCTTTGTTATGCCACATAAAACCAGAGACTATTTTACTTTTCCTGTGGCAATCAGCTTGTATGACACCCTAGCTCCTCGGATCGAAACAGTGTACACAAGACTGGGGTGCTTCCTGGCAACAGTTCTTTGCTTAGGACATCGAATGAGATGGTCAAGCAAAAACAAAGCCCGATAAGCTATCAACGTGCGTTCATTTGATGCAATGCTGCATCGAACGGTACCTTCCGGGTAACAAAAGAAAATATTGTTTCCGTGAGAGCGTCCTGGGCTTTGTTACACCCACTTCCTCTCTTCATTGTCTGTCTGGGCTTAGGGTTGTCTTTCCGGGTGACAAGACCTTTCTATTGTTACCTTATTTCAGCCATGGGAATCGATGGCGCAGCTTTTTTTCTGCTGAGCGTATCAGCCGGTCGCAGCTAGTTTTCTGGTTGGTCGGCCGCAATAAAGAAAGGGCAATAAAATATCATGCGGCAGTTCCTGGGCAGACAGAGAGTGACATATGGGCTCCCTTGTGTGCCTATAAAGCCAGAATCGCGTTTTTCGGTTGTGTCCACACGGCAAAATATTTTTTTGTGTGCTTCCGTAGTGATCCCTGCTTCAAAGCTTCTTAGGTTTGGTTTTATGGCGGTTTAACGTCCCAAAGCGACTTAGGCTATGAGGGACGCCGTAGTGGAGGGCTCCAGGAAATTTCGACCACCTGTGGTTCTTTAACGTGCACTGACATCGCACAGCACACGGGCCTCTCGAATTTCACCTCCATCGAAATTCGACCGCCGCGGCCGGAATCGAACCCGCGACTTGCGGGCCAGCAGCCGAGTGCCATAACCACTCAGCCACCGCGGCGGCTCAAAGCTTCTTAGTCCTTCTGCCTTAGATGGCTGTAGGGAAGCGTCTTCGCAAGGGTGCGAAACTTTTCTATAATTCTAGGAATGCTGGATTAAAGTTTGGACATATTACCTAAACTTCAAGGACTTTGTAGTTTACTTGCAATAAAGCCGACATGCAGAGATCCACTTTCACTAATACACGTTGAAAACGAACAAAATGTAGCCTTCTCTGTCGATCAACACTTGTTGCAAGAATTTATTTTGTTGTTATGTTCCCATTTTCGCGGGATAAAATGCCAACCAGAGCAACGGCCGCATTTCGGCCCTGGTAAAAAAGAAAATGCCTGTGTACAGTTGAATGTTAGCGCGTGGCAAACAGCCACAAGTGGTCTAAATTTATCCAGAGTTTTGCACTATAGCGTCCTTCATAGCGCGTATGTCGCTTCGGGACGTTAACACCCCCGTACCGTCAATTTTGGGACTAAATGCCGGCGTGTTAGGCACTTCGTTTTTTGGCATAACAGCACTATCTGCACGTAGTCCTAAGGATTGCCTGGCACCCTGGAGGAACTTCGCTTGATTAGGTTAGGTCTCCAACTAGTTTTGTTGTCGTCCTAATTCTCAGTCGATTCAATCTTGAGAACATTCTAGAATATTCTGAGATAATGTAAACTCGCACTGAGACTAGTCGCCTCAAAACACCTTTGTTCAGGAAGCAAGATGGTTCCAATGTCCAAATTATTCTTGTGATCTAAACCGCTTTATGACCGTCTTTTATCTCTTGAAGGAAAATTGATCAGTGCCTTTTCAGAGTCCTAACACGCACGTCGCATTACGAACGTTGACAGCATCGATGCTAATACTACTTCGAGGGTCGTTGCAAGCCAGGCAGCGAATAAAAAGCCACGAATATGAGCGCTCAAATGAAAGCCATAAAATACCACCGGCATATTCATGTTATTTCAAAAAGTTTCGCGATGCAATCATAAAAAATGACACTGCTTGCACGATAGCGGCGGTGAAACGTTACGTTTTTTGGGAGGAATCGAGCAGCATGCTACATGGCTAAAACCGTCTGCGGTCAACAAAACTTACGTTGCTGAGGTTGCCGACCAGCTTGTGCCTGTTAGCATTAAGCCACTGCGTACGAGAACCGGCCAGGCGCGGGCTCCACCGTGTCCGCGGACGGCGCTGCAAGAGCCAGTGAAGTCGGGTTACTGGCCTTCCACCCGAGTCCGGAATCAGCAGTTCCGTCCTACCCGCCGCGGTGGCTCAGTGGTTAGGGCGCTCGACTACTGATCCGGAGTTCCCGGGTTTGAACCCGACCGCGGAGGCTGCGTTTTTATGGAGGAAAAACGCTAAGGCGCCCGTGTGCTGTGCGATGTCAGTGCACGTTAAAGATCCCCAGGTGGTCGAAATTATTCCGGAGCCCTCCACTACGGCACCTATTCTTCCTTTCTTCTTTCACTCCCTCCTTTATCCCTTCCCTTACGGCGCGGTTCAGGTGTCCAAAGATATATGAGACAGATACTGCGCCATTTCCTTTCCCCTAAAACCAGTTATTATTATTATTAGTTCCGTCCATCGTGGTGATGGTTTTTGACCAGTTAACCCGCGGAGGCGAAAAACAGATCTGCTTAGCTGCCCGCTGTTTTACGCACTCGGCCATCGACGCAGCCTTTCACCTCGCGGGTTATACTTTCAGCCTAGCCCGCTGTGCCTTGACAATCGTCCATTTCATCAGCATTCATC
This sequence comes from Amblyomma americanum, assembly GCF_052857255.1. Taxonomy (NCBI): domain Eukaryota; kingdom Metazoa; phylum Arthropoda; class Arachnida; order Ixodida; family Ixodidae; genus Amblyomma; species Amblyomma americanum. The sequence goes on along the minus strand of NC_135505.1, from coordinate 120,665,406 downwards.
CGCCTCCACATGCAAAGGCACGCGAGCACTTGGACCCAAAACAAAAACGGGCAAGGAGGCCCCATCTGGCGAGCCTGGAGCAAGTGACATGGAACGGCGGGAAAATTCAACTACCAGTGCTATCTAACAAGCATGATGCAAGTCACACGGAACTGCGGAAGGTATGAACCACCACAGAAAGGCAACAAAGAACTTAGAATGTCATTCGTGTGGACTAATTTCGTTCGTCAGCGTAAAGTGCTTAAAACATGCTAAATATTTCTAAGCATCGATCGCAATGACCTCCCGCACAAATTTTTTTTCTTTATGAAAGGACAATTTATAAAACCATAAAGACAAGCTCACACCATAAACACCCAAACCACTCGTAATAAGCAAAAACAGCGGAACTTTTATAGTTCTCTTGTAACGGGGATTCCCTATGTAGCCAGGTAGGCAGTTTGCATAGAATCTAATTTGCTTATTTTTCTGGATATTTATATATTTTGTGTTTGTGCCGCTTTTTTATGGCTGTGTGTCTTTTTAAATATTTTTCATAACTTTCCGATTTTCGGCTGTTTTGCGATTCACCATCGAGGTGATAGGAATTCTCGTGCTTCTCATTGTCCTCTTGGCCGCTTAATTTCCCTTAGTTATCACTTTTAAGATGTTGTGAACAGACATAAACGAAAAGGCCCAGATTTCTCTGGTAAGATGTTGATAAGAAAATAGGACTGACGCCATAATGCGATGGGTAATTGCGCCTTGTGTCACCTCAACAACGGAGTAATTTGTTAACAAAACGATGGGAGATAGTTTCCTATGTTAGGCAATCATTCATGAGACCTAGTATCAATATCATTCTGCGCTTCTGGCACGCAGAGGTAATAAAGAGTGCAATTTACGTAGTCATACCTTGTCTTTCTAACCTAGACAGCTATGTCCTCATTACAGAGTGGACAATTTCTTTCTTGGAACACTGGAATCTACCGATCGAGGTGAAGGTCACTCCATTTGTCCTCAGTGCACTTTATACATGATAGCGTAAGGAGCTCCTTCTGCTCAAAACCCGGCGTCGCAAATCGCCCAGCGGCAGTCGCACAAAAATCCCAAAATCTCTGAAATCAGAATATATAAAAGCACAATGATCGGCATTAGAGTTTGAACCCTGGACTTCAAGATTCCAGGCGCGCAGGCCACGCAGAGGTCACGAAAAGTGTTTTTCTAACATGGTATTTACGACACTGAACATATGCTATATTAGCATGAAGAATCGTCATTTGAAGCGTTTTAGATGGGAGCCTAGTGAACATGTTTCGGCATGCATGACTTTGTAGCGTGTACCTAAGATGTGCACACATCTTGCGATAATTAAAAAATTATCAAATATTAACATGCAATTAGGGATAAAAAATTGCGCGGAATGAAAAGGCGGATTATGATGCTTCATTGTACCGAACGTATATGTATGTGTAAGTGTATGAATATATATTTAATTACCTGATGCTTCATTGTACCGAAAGTATATGTATGTGTAAGTGTATGAATATGTATTTACTTACCTTTCTAATCTCTCTACATGGTTGCGAATGAATCGGCTAGGACTAAATACTACTAAAACTAAATATATCATCTTTAAGCCAATCAATACAAAGGACTCATACGCAATGAATACAAAATTTGAAAACACCCTGCTCAGCCAAGTAAGTGAACAAAAATTTCTGGGAATTTGGTTCTCTGAGGATCATTCGTGGACATGTCATACCCTTAAGCTCTCCAATGATCTCTCCCGAGTGGTGGGTAGCATATGTGGAATACAGAATCTATTGCCGACGTGGCTAAAAATGAAATTGTATCACTCTTTATTCTACTCCAGGTTATGTTATGGCATCTTAACGTGGGGTACAACGACATTATCTAATTACAACAGGTTATTGGTCCTGCAAAAAAGAATGTTAAGAATGTTCGAAGACTTCCAAGGAAACATCAGAAACTTACCCACACAACCGCTTTTCATAAAGTATGCTATGCTCCGGGCCGACCAGGTATACTATTTCAAACTACTACTATGGATTCATAAATGCAAACTTTATCCTACGTCCCCAGGTAATTAATCTCGCTATTCAATCCGAAATCCTACACTTAGGCTGCCAGCTATAAGAACAAACTACGGGCGACAAACGTTAAACTTCCAAACAATTAAGAAGTTGAACAGAACAAATATCAGTGATGATATCAACAAAAGATTTGCTGTTTTCAAAAAAAGAATGCAAAAATGTTTTCGTTTCTGGCAGTATTTTCTTTGCTTGTGAAGACAGTGTGTGATTTCGTGTGCGTGTAGTTTTATATCAAGAAAAAACGCAAGACAATAATATATATTCTGTGCGTTCCTTTGTTCTTTTCTGTTAAATGAGTCGTTTTTTTGTTTTATTTTTCTTTCCTGGCGCAATAGCTTTGCCACTTCCGTTCTGGTCTGCTTTTTTGTTTTGTTTTTTGTTTTTTGTTCTAAAAAATGTTCATTTTGTACAATATAGGTTCTAATCAGTGAATGTGCATTTGCATATGTGTTTTTCATGTGATTTTGTTTGTTTACTTTCCTTTTCAGATGACCCAAAATTTGTTTGGCTCACAATATGCAATGCTGCTTGCCGAACTGTAGTAATTCATTTTTTGTTTGATGAATTTGTATTGGAGGGCCGAGGCCCCGTCAGGCGTTGTTACGCCTTTAGTTTCGGCCCCCCTTAGACATGTTCTAAGAAACAAATAAAGAAAAAAAAATAATAGGTCGTGCAGTGTAACCTGGATAGTAATTGGTGCTTGGTAATCGATAATTGTGATTTGTGATTGGAAACCGACGACGTTACCGGTAATTGTGGTTGTAATGGATTTCCGTGATCGGTAACATGATTGTTGATTGGTAATCGGTGAGAAATTATAAAAAGGAAGGAATAAGAAGAGGAAAAAAGAGGAGAAGAATTTATTGAGACTTCTCTTCATGTGAAGGTTAACCGTCCTCCTAATTTGATTATCTAGTCACCATCGTCGTCATCGAATGCCAGCGCAGGATATGCTACAGCTGGTATTTCCGTCTGACGTAAATTTTATGCCAGGTGCTTATCGTGCATTTGAAAGAATTAAAGGGACGTCTGCTGTCGTCGTCATCATCACCATCATCATCATCATCATCATTTCGTGAGTAAGTTCTCGGCAGCCAAAGGCCTTAGCATGAACGCATTGCAAGATGATTTACATCAGACATTACAATTAGGTAGTTAAGTATATATGAGCACATTTATCTCGCTGGATTACTCGGAGCAATCCTAGCTCTGCACCTGAACAACTCAAAATACAGGATATGGCGCAATGCTAAAATCGGTATGAACTGCATTCTTCATTCAGCATCACTGATTTGTTATCATTGTTTGCAACAGGAACACATACAGGACGTGTTAACGTTAGTAAGGAGCTGCTGAGTAGAGTTATCGAGACACCACCACGTCTTCTCTCTCAGTAAAACGAGTTGCATGACTGCGAGAAAATTCAGACACAACGGCACTAATGTCACTCGGGATAGGACATTTATTTTTGGGGTTCAGAAGCGATTCTGTAAGTATCCACCTGAGCCGCAGGTCCCAAAGCCTACGATCCCAAAGCTGCTGCTCTATACTATTCCAGACATTTGCTTGCTGCCTAGACGGTTGTGGCGAGGCTCTTTAGAGAGCGATACTCATTGAAGGGTCAATAGCGCTTGCCGTTTTACTTAATATGTACATATAACAGTGCCTGCAACAGGAATTCCTTGTGTATTGTTCTCGTTCGGTCTTCATGCAGTGTTTTCGAAAAGATAGCCCTTCAGAGACAGATGGCTTTCCACTATCTGATGGATCCTTGTTTCACAATCTTGGAGTCCCCAATGGTGCCGTAAAACGAAAAAGTAAGAACAGTGAACTAATTTGAAAAAGCCCTAGAAACAACGGCATTGGAAACTAAGTGTTGAAATGGCCGACGCGATTTTGAAACTTTAATAATTCAAGTTGACGCTTGCGACCTTTCAATTTCAAACGGGCACAGAGGTAGCGGCTTAGTAATGTCCTACACTCTGCTGCCACAGCCCTGAAAACGACGCTCTAGGGAGAGGGGAAGCTGCTGTTGCGTACTGTTCCTTCAGCTATGCACGGATTCTCGTCTTGGAGCGACAAACTGTGTTTATAATAGAGGAGAGAGGAAGCTGCGGTAGCGTACGGCTCATTCGGCTATGCATAGATTCCATTCTTGGAGCGACAAACTGTGTTTACAACAGAAGAGAAGGGAAACTGCTGCTGCTTACTGCTCATTCGGCTATGCAATGATTCCAGTCTTGGAGCGACAAACAGTGTTTACAGTAGAGGAGAAGGTAAACTGTCGTTGTTTACTGCCCATTCGGCTATGCAAGGATTCCAGTCTTGGAACAACAAACCGTGTTTGCAGTAGAGGAGAGGGTAAACTGCTGTTGTTTACTGCCCATTCGGCTATGCATGAATTCCAGTCATGGAGCCACAAACTGTGTTCACGTTAGAGGAGAGGGGAAACTGCTGTTGCTTAGTGCTCATTCGGCTATGCATGAATTTTAGCCTGGGAGCGACAAACTGTGTTTACAATGCCAAGCAACTTTGTAAGCATCAAACTGATTTCTAGATTTTTAAAATTTTTTCAATGAACTCAAGAAGACTTTGTTCGTGAATTGGAGAGGCATACAGAACACATTGAAAAAGGGTGCTCGATATTTTCCGCCAATAACGTTTAAATATTTAGTACAAGTAGTTTCTTGTTATTTAACAGTGAATACCAGCGAATCATAGTGCCATTTCAGACACACGCAATCTAGCGCGCAAAATCTAAGGACGTACTAGCATAACAACAGATCTAGCATAACAACAGGCTGACACTTGTTGGGTTTCATACATCCGACAACCAGGCGAGCACGATGAGTGACTCTTCCTCTCCGAGGAACACAATACACAGTGCCCAGTGGCGGAATCGTTTCACTGTCGCAAGAGCATTCTCGTTCTAGTAAGAAAGTTACCTCGTTGAGTGCTTCACATTCAATTCTCTGAATTCGCGGGAAAAGTGAGGACGATTTATTTCTTTCGGAATTCATTGTCCTGACACACTTAAAAAAAGCTCCACTTCAGGACTATCTATGTGTTATTTCCAGAGCTAGGAGCCTTTCACTTTCCTCAGAAATGCCTGAGACATAAACAACAAGGCTATGCGTTTTCACGTCACTGCCAAAAAAAAGCTTATATCCGCTGAAGTCTAAGAAAAAATTATTTTGCTCCACAATGTTTCTAAGATCTTTCTTAATTCTTCGAACATTGTCAGTACTCCATAAGCTATGCTAATTCGACATAAAAGTCATTAATACACTCAGAAAATTATTCTCTAAACATGCAGCATTATTAATTCTGAAAATCCCAGAGCTCCTGATAATCCTTAGAGCTGGTTAAGTAAACACCGACAAACCGCGTTTTAAATGATCACCAGTTTTTCTTGTTCTGCGGGGATCGTTTCGAGTCCATGCCCAAAATCTTCGTAATCCATCTTCTCCACATGATATTCCGGCACTTTCAAGTGCGTTTTTGTTCATTTAAAAAATGTAGATGTGCTGTGAGTGAGAACCAACTCGCCCAACAAATGGTACTGCGAAAGGCAGAGCTCTGCGAGTTCAGCCGTAAAGCGTTAAAACTTCTTTCGAGGCGATTTGAAGCATACCATATCTAAGAAATATAACAGCACTAACACATGTAGCCACGCAATGAGACAAGAATTAACGAATTACATTGACATGAATGAATAATAAAGTATTTACAAGATTATAATTCTTGTCTTGTTCTGTGGCTGCATGCATTAGCACTGTTGTTTTTCTTTGATTCACGCATACAAACATGGCATTTTTTCTTAACTGTTTTTTTTTCTCTCCAGCTGTAATTTCTTTCCATCTGCAATAATGTCTAAGGGCACGGCACGTATTTGGAACAAATAAATTAATTAATACTGTCAACTACATTGTCGATCGTGCATTACTGGACTTGCTCCGCCATGCATGTTTCATGACCTGTGCGTTAATTTCTTTTGGCTAAGCCTTTCTCGAACACATAGAGCGTTATCGCTGTTTTGTTCTCATGAAATGTGCTCGAGCTATTTTTTTCGCTGATGACTTTACGGTTTTCTGTTACTGTTGTGACAGGCTAATGGTCAACTAGGTTAGACAAAATTTAGAAGTGTCTTTTGATGTCGCTTACTGTTACGACGCTCCTGTGTCACTGTTGGTTTTTGAAATATATTCTAAATCTGATAATAAAGGCACTGCTGTGTGAGCCGGATTTAGAGCGTTCAATACCTGCACACGGTTGGCTGTGGTGAAGACGCCAAGTCTGCCGTCATAATCTGCAGAGAAAACTACATCGCCTTACATTCATCCAGCACAGACAGCGATAAATTTAGGGCTTCAGGGTCCTTCGATCTGAATGGCGTTAAGAGTGGTAAGGTCTGATATTTGGTCTAATAGCATCATCTTCATCGTCATCATCATCAGCCGGACTACACCCGCTCCAGGGCAAAGACCTCTCCCATGTCTCTCTAATTAACCCTGTCTTTTGCGAGCAGCATCCACCTTTTGCCGGCAACTTCTTAATCTAATCCGCCCACCTAACCTTCTGCCGCCCCCTGCTACGCTTACTTTCTCTTGGAATCCACTCCGTTACCCTTATGGTGTCCGTTTAACAGGAGAGACATTTTTTACATTTTTTTTTCATTTCCCTAATACATTCATACATGCATTGATGCATTCAAGTTCCTCTTGAAGAGAATATTGCATGCTTCGCCATTTCTGAGTAGTGCAGCGAAAATGAACAAAACTCACAAAGAATGTCCCAGAAACTTCTTTTTAGAGATGGATCGCTCTAGCGGACAGCACTATCAGGCCCTTATTAAAGTAGACCGCAGCTGTCTGCATTTTTTGAGCCTCTACAAGAATTAACAAAACCGAGACATCCGTAAGTATATCAGTTCAAGTCGTTCCAATAAACTCCAGAGACGGAAGAAAATGGTAGGCTTCTATATCTCAGCTGTTGCTGTCATTTAGTCTGCTCAGCGTACAGAAACGAGGGTCCCTCAGCTCTAGAAATTTGCTTATCGGGCCGGTAATTACCATGAAAAAGGAGACCTCAGCCGCTCCACTGCATCTTATTTGTGACGGTGTTTATTTTAGTTTAAAGAACCATGTTTTTTTGGTGCAAATTCTTGAAGTTAAGGATTTAAATAAGAGAAACTTCTTCAATATCATACGGGATTATGAAAACAGCGCACTTAGATAGACCCTCCTCAACCACTACTCTTTTTTATCAGTGCGGCTTGGAACGCGGGTAGAGAACTGAAATATAGCCGCCAGTTTGCGTTATGGTTTGAGACAGAGGTCAACAGAAAAAAATGAGGGGGGGGGGGGGTCATTTCGTTGTCGAAATACTCCGATATTTTATTCCAAACGGTAGTGGCACGTGAGCGCCGCACGATATGAGGTACAGGAGTGGGAGACAAACTAGTTTATTCCCGGCGCAGAGCATAGCTTCGTTCATGCCTTCAGCTTATCACGTTGGGCGCTCAAACGCACCACAAAATAAAATCATAACTATACCGTTTTGTATGCACTATGTTTCTGGAGAAACGGAACGGCGCTCCGTTAAGTGCGGTTACGAAAAAATTGGTTTGGAGCCTACTAAGCGCCCTGCTAAACCTTTCTGGATAGGCTAAACATAAGTTAACTCTATTCTGAGATAGTTATACGTATTTTAAAAAACATATCTATTGAACAGTGCAAAAAACGATGCAGCTGGTTAGGAAGGATAACAACGCAGTAACGAAACTTGCCCGAGTTCTCTGAACGTTCCCCGGACAGTGCATATATTAGAGCGTGGTGTTACTAGTGTTTTAGCATAATTTGAGCTTTAAGAGAGGCTGAGAACTCTGTTTGACGTTTAGAAAACTCTTTCGTATTATAGGCACAGTTTGCCGCTCCAAGGTGACAATTCATGCATAGCCGTAGGATCAGTACACAGCTGCCGTTTCTGCTTTTGAAAGGTCGTAAATGTCGCATCGAATTGTAATAACTAGAAAATAGCGGCGGCCGTTTCAGCAGTAAGTTCCATAAAAACATTGTTTCTGCGGCTATTACGAAAATAAATTCATTGTTTTTACTTTGACGTTTTTGCGTACATTGGGGCTTACAGCAGTGTTAAGCAAGGATTGAAAAGCCTGCATCCACTGAACGGCTTTCTCGTTTAACGCACTGTCTGCAAACTTAACGACAAGCGTGCACAAACAACTGCAGTTATAGTCACTGGTATACAATATCTGCAAGACGGCCAGTAGGTATTGACCATGTAATACTGAAAGCTCTTTAAAGAGCCTCGAAGCAATCGTTCAAGCAGCAAGCGACTGTCTGAGGCATGAGAGGAGCAGCTTTCTCTTATTTTTCTTCATTATATGCGCATAGTGCCAACGCCTGGTTTTTATATACAGAATAAAACTAGGTATTGCATAAAACTAGGAGCGATTCGAGGACTGAAATGCGCCAATCACCCTACTTCTTCCCGGCTGTAATAGAACATGAGACCAAGTAGGAAGCCCGCTTTTGGGCGCTCAGTTTTGGCGGCGCCGAATTTCATTTGTAAATCTAGATATAATTATGAGTAACCACAGCCTTTGGGGTTTCCCTGTAACCTGGTACCCGCGATCCTACGCACAGAGAACGCGCTAATAAAGAAAACACGCCAGAATGTTGTCCACACGAGCTTATGAATGCCCTTTCCACGCCAGAGTCTCTACCGCTGGGCTCCTCAGTTACGCGTTGCGAACCTTGGCGGTCACCACTATTCCCACCTTGGGGGTCACCTTGGGGGTCACCTTGGGGGTCACCACTATTCCCGCACCAAACGATAGGAGGTTCTTCACTGGGCCCATTTCCTGTCAGAGAGCCACACGCAACTACTGGCACTGTCAGGGAGTTCCGAGCCGCTGAAATAAGCGGGAAAAGCCTGCGCCTTCCAACCAACTTAGCGCCGAAGCATAAGGGACAAGCGGTCAAGCAGCCGCGCTGAGGACGAATGGGAATTGGCGAATTAAGCAAGGTCGACCCGCCGCGGTGGCTCAGTGGTTAGGCGCTCGACTACTGATCCGGAGTTCCCGGGTTCGAACCCGACCGCGGCGGCTGCGTTTTTATGGAGGAAAAACGCTAAGGCGCCCGTGTGCTGTGCGATGTCAGTGCACGTTAAAGATCCCTAGGTGGTCGAAATTATTCCGGAGCCCTCCACTACGGCACCTCTTCTTCCTTTCTTCTTTCACTCCCATTTTATCCCTTCCCTTACGGCGCGGTTCAGGTGTCCAACAATATATGAGACAGATACTGCGCCATTTCCTTTCCCAAAAAGCAATTATTATTATTATTATTATTATTAATTAAGCAAGGAAAGCTGATACGGCAGCAAGTATGCCGCAGAAGGAAGCAAAGAGGGATTCTTGTTGACGCTTTTTGTGAACCCGCTCGCTTCCGTCTTTCTTGGAATTCCTTGCCCGCTAATCCGCCAATCCTTATTGATGTTTCTCGGGAAGGAACCGGGTCCGTCGTCAAGGGGTGGCTGTACCATATAAGGCGCGCCTCCGTCCAGATCCCACCCGTCCAAAACCGCTAGAGCGGCATGGTCACACTGATAAGGCTCTGCGCTTTCGTCGCTAGTGGTGTCATTCTTAAGTGCTCGCGGGGAGCGCAGATTTATTCTGTCATAGGAACACCGAAGCGGCCTTGTCTTCCGTGGCGGAAAACTCTCTGTGACGGGTTTGCTTTCGGAGAAATGCATGCGGTCTGAGCTTCTGGCGGAGTCGAAACCAGAGGGACAAACTCAAAGGATGCCTGGCGAGGCGCGTCCAAAGCATGATAAATTAACACAGCAATAATAATAATAATAATAATAATAATAATAATAATAATAATAATAATAATAATAATAATAATAATAATAATAATAATAATAATTGGTTTTTGGGGGAAAGGAAATGGCGCAGTATCTGTCTCATATATCGTTGGACACCTGAACCGCGCCGTAAGGGAAGGGATAAAGGAGGGAGTGAAAGAAGAAAGGAAGAAGAGGTGCCGTAGTGGAGGGCCCCGGAATAATTTCGACCACCAGGGGACCCTTAACGTGCACTGACATCGCAGGGCACACGGGGCGCCTTAGCGTTTTTCCTCCATAAAAACGCAGCCGCCGCGGTCGGGTTCGAACCCGGGAACTCCGGATCAGTAGTCGAGCGCCCTAACCACTGAGCCACCGCGGCGGGGCACACAGCAAAGCCAAGATGGCCCTAAAACAGCCGTAGCCACTGACTGGGACACACTCTTATTCATTGTACTGCATTCGTGTTCACAATGAAAGAAACCGCCATATAGACTTCTGAGATCCTCTGGGAATATAAAATTGGGAGCGCATGGTCAATTTTAAAAATACGAAAAAATCTATGGTCAATTTTTAAAAAAAAAACGATTAGGCAATTTTGGACAGGGAGAAAAAAATTTGTTTTAGGAATCAGAAATAAACAAATACATAAGTGGTCATCAAATGGGTAACACTTATCGCGACATCGAAAAAAAGCGCACACTAAAAAAACTATCCGGCCGTCCTCCCGGGCGTTCCTCCTTACGACCGTCCGTAAGTCCAAAATACTTATACATCTATTCCAATCTAATGCCAGCCAGCTAACAAGCCAACTAGTAATCTGACCGCCAACTGGAAGCCAACTAGCAGGAAAAATTCTTAGATCCTAATTCCAAGATATTTTGCGAAGGAGGCATTAATCTGCAGACAAGACGTACTATAACCACAGAAAGGTCATTTTTTCGTGGCCCACGTGACTCTCTTTGCTTATTCATAACGTATTGCTACACGCATTCCAAATTTCTCGGAGCGAAAAATGAAACGTAATATGATAAGCCCTATTCGTATTAAATATGCGTACCACTAAGCTTTTAAATGTCGAAAAAATTTGTGCCCACTGTTCATATATTTAAGAATACGCAAGCATGCTGTGCCAGTGCACAAAGCCGATTCTGTTTTACTCCATTCGCGTACTTGTTCTCTGCGACTGACCGAAGCGGGGGCCACTCTTAATCCATTTCTCAGAATCAGGCCGCGGGGGAAAGAGGAGGAGGCAATTCATATAACCTGATAATTCGAATAAAAGAGATGTTTTAAAGGATCAAACGCGAGTCGCTATTTTGCAAACGCCGTCTCTCTGCCACAATGCTTCTTCAAGTGTTAACAGCTTACTGAATTTTGTTGAAGCCGACAGCTAGAGCATATCATTTCCACAAGTCCACTCAAAAGCACATGATGTAGCTCATAGCGAAAAAATAAAGAGTTGCATTCTCAAAAATTTTGTAGTACATCGCCTCAATCTGATCGATATATGAGCCATAGCTATTCCTACACTCCTGTTATACAGGTGCGTCACCAGCGCCTCTAGGCACATTCTCATTCTCTAGGCACATTTAATTTCTCTAGGGGCGCACATTTAACGTGGGTTTGGAGTAAGGTAAATATGGACGGCAATGCAGCATCAGAGTAAAAGGTGAACCGCTAAATTTCGTAGCCGACTTGTGAATTTCGGTAGTGGGAGCCACTGAAAGCGTACACTGCATTGGCCGGGAGAACAAACCATCGAAAGAATATTGCGTGCCTTTCCTCACTATGCATTGTAGTTTTTGCTTCATGTTATTATTTTGATTAACGTGCAACTTTACTTTAGGCAGCGCCCATAATTCTCAGCGTGTGACATGCATGATTGTGTCTTCAAAAGCTACACATCTACTATGAGGGAAGCCATAGTGGGAGGTTCCTTAGTAAATTACGGCACCTGGAGTTCTTACACGCGCACTAGCATCGCGCAGCAAACGGACATTTTTTTGTTCTTATCGCCTCAATGGAATGGCGGTCGTTGAGGCTGGAACTCCTCCCCACGTCTATGGCCTCAGTGCATCGACATACTCGCTAAATCAACGCACCAAGTTCGGTACCCCGAACTGTCCATCACCTTTTTATAATGAAGCGTTCTTCTCAACTATGCAGTGTCGACAGAACTTCAATTTTGTTTCCACACTGCCAAAATGCGAATGAGAGATCAATAACTTTGGGGCTCGTATTTCCGAATGCCGGGCGTACGGCCAAAAGCACGCGCGGAAAAGTACCACAGAGCGCCCTGTTCGGCAAGAAAGACTTCGGCTCGAACGATCATCGACCAGCGTAATTAGGAAAAGAGCTGTTCACCCCGCTGAGCAGTGACATCACCGGAACGAGTCTCCCTCGTTAAATCATTCCAGCATTGTGCGGAAAAGCCGCTCACACAATACATGCAGGCCAAAAGTGCATGACAGAGTCCCTTTCATCAACCAAGCAAGTCTCGCATTCAAACGGGCGTCGACCAACACAATTGGGAAGGAAGCTCCCATCTGCTGAGCCACGACCGCAGTGCAACGATTCTTCCTTGGCGCTTCAATCTCGCCCCTCGCGAAAACTCCGGGTGGTAAGTGTATGCAGGCAAAAGTCTTGCACTTCTTTCCATGCTCGCAAATCCGGCCTCATGGGGAATATCGACCCTTGCATTTGTGCTGGATTGTTCTCTTTCGCTCGGCGTCGTTTAAGGAAGGCAGTGCCTATGCACGACATAGTTGAAAGCGGAATACACTTGTGCAACAGTTTTTTTTTCCGCTAAAATTGTTCTAGCGCTCATTATCCACTAGAACCAGCTGCTCAGAACCAGAGTTATAACAAGAACTCAAGCTGTTCCTCCCTCCCTCCACGCTGTCCTTGTCTGCACTCAGAATTTATTGAGATTGTTGTTTGCGAAACTGGACAACATCTCTCGGGACTGCGCCGTAGTTTTCATAGGTATAATCAAGCGCCAACTAGGGCGAACATGCAGGAAGGCCCCAGAGCGCTATTAAGAAGATAAATGTTGCAGTAAACTTGGACGAGCATTTCTTTTCTGGTCGTCTGTCAAAACTAGGACGATATTTCTCAAGCAGAATAATCTAAAAGCTAGCAGGGCGTCTTTTTGCGCTACGTATATTTTATTTTTTTCTTTAGTCATATTTATCCCAATAAGATCGTAATAAGCAACAAAAGTCCCGCAATTATTAAGCGCTTCTACGATGGTAAGGATAAGAGTAACACCAGCCCTGTCAGTTTTCTCACAATGGGTTTTTGTAATGGAATGATTATTGTGCACATCATGTCCGTAATTAAGAGTTTGTCGTTCCTAAATCCCACTTTTCTAATCGGTACGCTTACGAAGGGTGTAATGATGACTTTGTTGGTACACTGTGGACTACTGCGAGGAAAAGTTATGACAGCCTGGATTATCCCCCTTTAAAGTGACCCAGTGTTACTTTGGAGGATTACTGTCAAGCTTCCGCAGTAACACAATAATAATAATAATAATAATAATAATAATAATAATAATAATAATAATAATAATAATAATAATAATATAATAATAATAATAATAATAATAATAATAATAATAATAATAATAATAATAATAATAATAATAATTGATTTTGGTGGAAAGGAAATGGCGCAGCATCTGTCTCACATATCGTTGGGCACCTGAGCCACACCGTAAGGGAGGTTATAAAGGAGGGAGTGAAAGAACAAAGGAAGAAAGAGATGCCCGTAGTGGACGGCTCCGGAATAATTTCGACTACCTGGGGATCTTTAACGTCCACTGACGTCGCACAGCTAACGGGCGCCTTTCGCGCTTCGCTTGCATCGAAACGCGGCCGCCACGGTTGGTTGCGAACCCGGGTACTACGGCTCAGTAGCCGAGCGCACTAACCATAGAGCCCTAATCAGTGAGCTCTCAATTCTGCTGAGCACGTTGTAGCGTAAACTGGTTCAACATTTGGAATAGCATTAAATTTTCCCAAACTACACGACATACATTAGGAACACCGTGCGCTGCAGTCCTCCTGAGTTTGTACTCTGTGCCGCCCAATTCGCGCTAACCATTATGCTGTCTTCAGCTCATTGGTCAAAAACAAAATACTGTCAGCGTCTATCAGTATTAATATAACGCAGGTTGTCGGCTTCAATCTCTTCCTTAATTGTCAACTTCCATTTCTTTCATCGACTTCCTCAAGGTATTCAGTGTCTTACTCACAGTAACCACATTTCACTCGCTGGTTGATGCGAGCGAAAAAAAGTACTAGGTCCTAGTTCGCAGCTGGAGGCATCACTTTGCAGGGAGAGTGCGTTAATGCACGCATGGTCATTCTTTCTCGTCCCACGTGAGTCTCCGACCATATTCATGCACGTATTGCTAATCGCATTCGCTCTGTTATGTAAACCACCATATGAACGCAGTATCGTAACTACTAAACATTTACTGCCGCCTTAGGCAGTAAAAGTCTGTCTATAATATATAGCTGTCCATAAGTGCAATAATGCGGAGGCGCCCAGTGTCAGTGCAATGAAACGATTTTGTTTCATTACATCCGCCTTCTTGTTCATAGCAACTGGCTCAAGCGGCGCCTTAAGGCACTGCACTGGTTCGGGCAGTAACGAAAAGAGAGCGTAGCGCCTCAGACGACTAGACATTGCAAATAAAAAGAGAGGCTGAATGGGATCAAATGAAAACTGCCATATTAAGACTGCCGTTTGTGTGCCAGACTAATTCCCGAAATGTGAACTATTCGCTGAACCTTGTTGAAGCCGACAGCTTTAGTATGTTATATCCACCAGTAGAGCTAAAGCCACACAAACTAAGATGATAACCGCAGAAAAGCGCAGCATTTAAAAAATAAGGTGCTTCTTTGTCTCATTCCAAAGGAAAATGAAGAAAGAGTAAGTATGTAAGTTTAGTTCACGTAATAAACTGGTTGGAAATGGCGCTTCGTCCTATTGCCTACTTCAGTGTTTGTACAGTTGTCGCGCCTTAATAGTCAAGAATTAACCGAAACCAACTATCCCAAAAGCAAGTTCTCTGATGAAATATGAACCTTGATCTTTCCTCGGGTGCGGTTATTTAGGTGCTTCGCCAAAAAGGCCGAAGTTATCTAATTCTGCAGAACCGAATTAGAAAAGCATTTCTCATTTGAATTTTTTTTATTTTGAATAAAATGTTTTAGGAGAACATTTGAGCCCAAATAAAATATTCGAGGAGAAAGAAATTTTGCTCTTACCATTTGCTTTACTTTTTCTTATTCAATGTCAACTAACCATACAGATGAAACTAATTAAATTCTTGTGTTATTTTTTTGGAGCTTTGAACAAACTTCCGCGTTGATTTAGGAGTAAGCGTAAAAATAGCTTTATTATTCTTGGTATTAGAAAAAATTGTTCTGTGGTTATTTTTCTCTATATTTACCAGTAATAATTGGAGGCATGTGCATAGGTAGACAACCAGAAGATTCTCTCCATTCTCTGTTCAACTGTGCGTTGGACGTAATTAAGCATGAAGACCATAGTGATTTTCACCGCAACCCGCAGCCATAGACGCGCCCAGAGGGAAAAGCCCAAGGGATGAGGATGAGTATGAGCAGGTCAAAAAGAATAAGTCACGTACAGTTAGGTGAAAAAGACGAAGCTGCAGTCGGCTCTTACAGTCTTTACGGGATCGGGGTTACCTCTGACTAACCTTTGTGAGTCTCGTGCCGAATTTGATTGCATAGATCAGTTTTGCTTCTTTTGCCGGCGGTTCGCTTCTCTCCGTAGAATTTTCTTTGAGATCCCCCTCGCTCCACTAGGGTTTCCTTCCTAGTCGAGTCCCCTCCTTCGAGGCGGGAGCCAAGAGATATGCCCTGAAACCAGTGTGCGATTATATTCACCACTATATAATTACATCAGGTAGATTCCTCTGCTAGAGTGAGAATTCCCTGCTTTTTCAGTACCGTTTTTTATTTGTTTATTTTCGGATTCAAGTCTAGGACACAATATTTCTAATTACTGCACTCCTTGGCCATGAGTGCCTTTGTACCCGCAATGCACCCTGGCCAATCCCCCGCCGTCTGTATGTACTACCATAAAGACTGAGATTATCATCATCATCACACTAAGTACCTCCCCCTGCCCCCCTCCCCATCGGGTCAGAAGCGGCCTGCGTGGCCGCTGTTAGTCCGATGCGGGGCGCCGAATGAGAGGCTTCAGGCGTGAAACGTGGACAATTTCAGTCCCAACGCAACGACGCTCCGCAAGACGACCTACAGGAGTGATGTAGTAGTTTTCTGGAGCAGTTTGGTTGAGCACCAAGTAGGGACCAATAAGACGGACCAATAAGTAGGGGTCCAAAGTAAGACTTGGTTTCAGGGCGGAACTAGACAACGCGGTGCGCAGCATTGCAGCAACACTTGCGATCTTCACGGACAAGTTTAGCGCACTCACGACGAACAAGGTAGACAAGACAATACAGGCGCTTACTCGCATTTGGGCGTTTATCCAAAAACGCAGAATATAAAGATAAAGATACAAAACACCAACTAGAAAAGAAGCATTCACGCAGGCGCATAGAAGATAATCAAGCTGGTGCATCTAGATATAAAAACTCTCGGTCATGCAAGACCACCATTGGATCAGCCAAACACGATTGCTCATTGTTGTGGATATGATATTCCTCAGCTATTTCTCTAATCAACTGGTCTGGGTGGCGAAACAAGATGGTGCTTTTATCAAGCAAAGGCTTGCAGCCTGTACATTTAGAGCAGTGCTCAGAAAGATTGAACGAGAGCGGCTTTTTTAGAGACAGAAAGTGCTCTTGTAGTCGCACATTTAAACAACGGCCCGTTGGATCAATATAGGTCCGCCCACAAGAGAAAGGAATGTGGTACACCACTCCTTTTACACATGTAACATACCGGTTACCGTGCTTCACAGTGCATCGCTTCTTTTTGTCCCGCATGCCACTGCGGGCAGCAACCCGAGCACAAATACTGCTCACTTTTGTTTTTGGAGGGGGGGGGGGGAAGGGAGGCACAAAAGAAAAAACATTCACGTCATATCGGTTACCCACATTTTTGAGTTGGTGCGAAAACCGGTGCACATAAGAAGCAACAGCGATCTTTTCCTTTTGATTTGCCTCCTTTGTACCTCGAGGAGGTTTATTACCAGCTTTAACTTTTTCAACGCCTTTATAGAAGCCAGAGACAAGACATCCACTCCCCCGCCAACCCCGCCAACCTTAACCTATTCAATTGCCCCAAAAAGGTTTCTTTCATAGATTCAAAACACGACTTCTGCCGTGTCGAACCTAAGCATGCGACAGCAAATCAATTTCACAATTTTAGAATGGGTAGACTTGAAATTTAAAAGTGGTTTCACTGACCGCGGTGAATACACGCAGCAAACGTGGCCCTACTTAAAACAAAGCTGCAACTCTAGAAACTGCACACATTCATTACTAAGCGTTTCAGATGTAAACTGGAGCCCACAACCATACTCTCTAAAAATCTTAAGCACATCCACTAACAGGCTTGTAAAATCATGTCTGTCAACAAACACCAGATAATCGTCGACGTACCTAAATATCTTATATGAAAGGCCACTAAAATTATTTTCAATACAGGAATCAACTCTAGAAAGGAAGATATCACTGAGGACGGGATCCACTTTAGAACCGATGCATACGCCGGTCTTTTGAAGAAACAAACCCCCATTTCATTCAACAGAGGTCGATGCAAGATAAAACGAAAGCATTTCTAAAAACGAAGAGACCGAAATACCACAGGCATTAACAGCGCGTTGTTCATAATTATACTCAGTAATGCACATGCTAACAAAACTCATCATATTATCATGCGGCAGCGAGTAGAATAGGTCATTGACATAAATACTAAATACAGACGATGTTTATGAATTTTGACACCCAAGGTAATCCACAACAGTCAAAGAGTTTGGCGTCAGATATGAATCCGCTTTAGTAAGACTTTTAAAGTGCTTTAGCAAGAACCTTGAGACATCATGTTGTCAGGCTGATCTCTAATTGACAATAGCACGGAATGGCATGTCATCCTTATGCGTTTTGGCCGTAAAGAAGACATCAAACTTGAGGACTTCAGCCTTTGTTACGCTAGAACTCAAATCCTCTAGGATTAAACGCGACAAAAATTCCAAGGCATGCTCCTTTACCTTAGCCGCTTTTATCTTCAGAGGCCTAAAATTAGCTTCCATAAAACTATCAGCCTTTTCCTTGAATAACTGCTTAGGCAAGACAACAAAGCACCATTATTTGTCGGAAACAAGTACTCGCTGCTCGCTAGATAGCAGAAAATCCGCCAAAGGTTTTAAGGAACAATTGCTTTATGTTCCACATCCCGATCTACTCACAACATCAACAAAGTCAGCAATGTACCGTGAACGATCCTCCACAGAAACTTGCCTCGAAATGCCTCTTGAATAGGAACCTTCTCCATGTTATGAAGGTTTCCCGGCAGGCAAAACTTCGGTCCGAGCTCCTACAACCGAAGATGAACATCCGGTAGATAGCCTCCTCCTACCAGGAGCACTTTTCCTCCAGAGTGAGAAAAAGTGCTCGTTTTCCTTTTGTCAAACACCCAGGGGTGCGCAGCAATCCAAAGAAAGTTTCTGCCAGTTCACACCAGTCACGAAAATGACTGCGATGGTGCTGAGGCGGCCCGCAGGCCACGCGCAAGCAATCCTTGTAGAAGCGGTAATGGCGCCACCATTCCGAAGTAAGTCTGCGACACATCCTGCGGGTATGGTTCTTAGGCGGCAGAAGCCCACCACGCAAAAGTTGCCGTTCCAAGGGACAAATACCACGCTTGAATAAGAATCGATGCACTACGAAGCATGGCAGCCGCTTTTTTACACGTGTGAAAGGAGTGGTGTACCACTTCCTTTCTCCTGTGGTCGGGCCTACATTGGTCAAACGGGCCGTTCCCTAAACGTACGACTGCAAGAGCACTTTTTGTCTCTCAAAATCCCGCCCTCGTCCAATCTTTCTAAGCACTGCTCTAAATGTACAGGCTAAAACCACCATCTTGTTTCGCCATCCAGACCAGTTGACTAGACAAATTTCTGAGGAATATCATATCCGCAAGAATGAGCAATCATGTGTGGCTGATCCTAAGGTAGTCTTGCATGAGCGCGAGTTTCTATATCTAGATGCACCGGCTTGATTACCTTGTATGCACCAGCATAAATGCTTGTTTTGTTGTTGGTGTTTTGTAACTTTCTCTTTATATTTTGCGTTTTTTGATAAACGACCAGTTGCGAGTAAGCGCCTGTGTTGTCTTGTCTACCTTGTTCGTCGTGAGTGTGCTTAACTTGTTCATGATGCATTACCAGCTAGCTCAGATTTCGATCCTACTTGCGATCTTCCTGGCAGGCTGAAGTGTTGAGGCGAAGAAGGTGGCGGCATCGGGTCAGTCGCGAGAGGAACTGATCGGGAACAGACGGGGTGGAGCTCGCAGGCGTAGAAAAGAAAGAGGCATCGAGAAGGGTAGAGGGAGGACGGCCGTAAGCAAGAAAGAACGGGGAGTAAGCAGTGGTTCGTTGCAGCGCTGAATTGTGGTTTGTTGTATATGGGGGATTAACGTCCCTAAGCGACTCAGCCTATGAGAGACGCCGTAGTGAAGGGCTGCGGAAATTTCGACCAACTGGGGTTCTTTAACGTGCACTGACATTGCACAGCACACGGGCCTATAGAATTTCGCCTCCATCGAAATTCGACCGCCGCGGCTGGGATCGAACCCGCGTCTTTCGGGACAGCAGCCGAGCACCATAACCATTCAGTCACCGCGGCGGCTGCAGTGCTGAATTGTAGGGAGCAGTGACGAAAGGAAGGACTGCGTCACAATGGCGGTGGTCAGGTTCGACGTAAAAAGAAACCTTATCAGAAAGGGTGCGATGGAGACGCTCAATCAGTCCATGTGTCTGGGCGTGGTGGCTTGAGGTAATCTTGGGAACTGTAGAGGATGCGTGAAGAACATTGCCAACAATTGTCGAAATGATCGTCCGGCCTTGGTAACTGCGAAGCACATGAGGGGTGCCATGGCGCAGTAGGATTGATCATAATAAATAAGGTAGCAACTTCGGCCACCGAGCCATCAAGCAAGGCTGCGGTCCCTGCGTAGCGTGTTTTGATCTCCGACGTCAGTGACTATTCAGAGATTACCTCGTGTAGAGAGAGAAAGCGAGCCATACATGTCGATGCCGACGACGGCGAACAACGTGGTGAGTATGTTAAAGGCTGCATATGTCCGGCCGTAGGTGAAGTTGGCCTTTGCCGACGCTGGCAGAGCGGACAAAAGGCGTCGTACTGAGCCACGCTCGAGGAAAGGCCAGACCAGAAATAGGCCCTTTCATGCGGTCATAGGTTTTGTAGAAACCTAATCGACCGGCCGTAGTGTCATCGTAGAGGGCCTCCAAAGTACGGGAGCGAAGCGATCATGGCACCACTGGGACTCAGCGGGTGCCGTCAAGGTTCTAGACGTTGCGTCAGAGCCCACCATTCTCGAGTTTGAACTGGTGAAGCTGCCTACGCAGCCTAGCGCTATGAGGGTCGGAAGCCATGGTGAGGCGGTTGATTAGGGAGCGGCAATACGCAACGGCTCACTTATGTGATGGAAGGGCGTTTAAATCTTCAGAAGCGACAATGGGGGGCGATGGCGGGAGGCCGGCGATGTGCAGAACAGATAGCAAATATGTATACAAAGCCAAAACCAGCGTATATTTGGGGAATAGTATTTTCAAATTTGTAACCAGACGGCTACAAGCCTCATTGACGTGTATTGAGTCTTTCAATTTGTTTCTATTCAATCAATTAGTGCGTGCTTCACTCCGTCTAACAAAATTTGCTTTTGCGATCTATAGTTCCTAGTAGTTGCTTTACTCACACCGACTAACGATCTGAGCGTTGACTATATGCGTAAAAGGCAAAATGTAATGAGTTATGGATTCAAAGCTCAGTGACACTTATGATGGGACACACGAAATACGAAATACCGAAACATACTGTTGGTGCAGGGTACTAATTTGTCTGTTCCACGACTGCTCGTAGACTGGCAAAGCGATGCTTTTTAAATGCTTAAACAGGTCTTTGGTCACCCATTATTCACCAAGCTTTCAGACAATAAGGAGACTGAGAAATGTAGGAGTATTTGGATATCTCTTCGACACAATAATCACCGGGTTGGTGTAAGGTGCATTGGGACGATAACGGGGCATGAGCGTTAAGAATACACCGCTACATGTAGGAGAACACATTTGAATTTTCGTAATATGGCAATTCGGAAGTTGTTTTCTGAAGACGTTGCTTCATTTAGATACAAATTTGAGGTGTAGGAAATCCTTAAAGGGCATTCAATGCGCGATTCCTGCGTTAGTTTGGCCGTTGATTCGTTGCTGTCTGGTTATCTGCAATGAAAATGAAAACTGCATTGGCAAGGGGTACAGAACCAACGAAAAAATTTTGCGTGGCCTTCCTTGTTACATATTGAATTTTTTGCATCATATTAAATATTCGAGATATACGTCCAAGTTTACTTTAGCCAGTACCCGGGGTGCGCTGCATGTGGTACTTAAGATTTAGTCTTCAGAAGCGACATACATGGTATCAGGTAAGCAACAGTGGAGGGTTTCAGATTGAAATTACTGCACATAGGATTCTAGAACATGCTTTGACACAGCAAAGCACGCGGACATTATTCCATTTCACCTGCGCATTTCAATGCGGCAAATGCGGCAGGTATTCGACCCCACGTCCATGCGCACTAGATCTCCATAGGCTCTAAGTCAACGCAGCGGGTGCAGTAAACCCTAACTGCCATCACATGTTAATAGTTAGGCACTCTGCACAGCCATACAGAGCCAAAGCAAATAAACTTTCGCTTCCAAATCAATCAGTTCGGCGCTCATATTTCCAAATACAGAGCGTACGGCCAAAAGCCTGCACGAAGCATTACCTCCCAGCGTCCAGTTCGGCAAGAAAGATTTCCACTAGAACGATAGGTTTAGGTTTGAGAGGGTTTAACGCCCCAAAGCGACTCAGGCTATGAGAGACGCCGTAGTGAAGGGCTCCGGAAATTTCGACCACGTGGGCTTTTTAACGTGCTCTGATATCGCACAGTACACAGGCCTCTAGAATTTCGCCTCCATCGCCATTCGACCGCCGCGGCCGGGATCGAACCCGCGTCTTTCGGGGCCCGCAGCCGAGCGCCATAACCACTCAGCCACCGCGGCAGCTACTAGAACGACAATCAGCCAGCTTAATGAGGAAAAGAGCTCTTCAGTCCGCTTAGCAACGATATCAGCGGAATGGTTCTCCCTCTTTGCATTATCCCAGTTAGGTGGAAAAAAAGAACTTCACTTTGTAGATGCAGGTCAAAGGTGCATTAAAGGACCCCTTTCGACAAGCAAGACTACAGCTGAAACAGGCATCGACAAGCATAATTAGGAAGGCCGCTCTGCTACCGGCCGAGCAATGGCAGCACTGTGCATCAATCCATCCACTCGCGTAAACTCCGGCCACTTAGTGCATGCGGGCCATATTGATCCATTTGCCTCTTTCCATGCTTACAAATGCGTCCTCATGGGGAATATCGACCGTTGAAGTTGTGCTGAATTGTTCTCTTTCGTTCGGCGCCGTTCAAGGAAAGCAGTGCTGCTGCTCGACCGATATGAAAGCATCACACTTGTGCAACACCTTTTTTTCTCGCAAAACGTTCTCTGTGCTCGTCATCCATCCATACATCTGCTCAGAACGGGTGTTTTAACAACAATTCAAGCTCTTTTTCCGCACTTCTGGATTTTCGCTAGTTGCACTGACTGAGAATATCACGATATTCATGTTAGCGACACTGCACTGCATCTTGAGACTGCGAGGTCGTGGCTTTTTGGCTGCATTCTAGTCAGAACTAAGGCGAATACGCAGGAAGGAGCCAGCTATACAAGCGGGATAAATATTATCCTAAACTAGGAAGAACCTTTCTTTTTTGGTAGTGTCTGTCAAAGTTTCGGCGTCATATCTCTAGCAGGATAGGCCTAAAAACCTACAGAGAGCCCTGCTGCGCAATATATATTTTATTTCTTGGTGCTAATTATCGCATGAAATTCCAAACATGTGATCAATGTACTGCAAATATTAAGTGCTCCCATGAATTTAACAAAGAAGGGTAACACAAGTGTATTCCATTTCCGTCAAGCCGGTCGTTTATACAGTATGTCGCGTTTGTTGTGTTGCAGTCGGAACTCCCACGAACGAACCGATTTCAATTTATTCATTTGCTTTTATGTTTTCAAGAACCAGCGAGTTATTTCTTGCATAGAGAAAAACGACAGAGTTCAAAATGAGATCGCTTTTTTTCTTTTCCAAGGTCACCAAGGCCTTTTTGAACTCGTTATTGGGCGTTTTTGAAGAGACAAGACGCGCTTCTTGTAGCGACCACGACAAAACAACTGTTTCTGCCAAATACGCAAATGAAGTACAGAGAAACACCAGCGCGGGACGTTTTTCGGCTGTGTGTGGACTTGTCGCTGCCGAGGAGCGTTCTAAGCACTGAGTCTTAATGTGCATTAAAGTTAGGTTTGTGCACAACAAAGGGCTCTGTTCCAGATAAGAAGTACGATAACATAGTTTCAGTAGCTATATTCCAACATTCGGGTTTAATAAGAAAACGATAAGGCGGTAAATCTCGTAGACCCTTATTACTGCAGCTAATGAATGAAAATCTAATTGGTGGTGACCACAACCTCAGAGGTTTGCCAGCAACCTGGTACGCGCGATGCTAGCCAGAAAAAATGCGCAAGTAAAGAAAACGTACCTGAAATTTCTCTACGCGAATCTTTCATGCCTTATCCACACAATGGTCTCTACGGCCGGCTCCTCACTTACGCGTTCCCGCCCTTGAAGACCAACCACACATACCGACCACGCACTAAGAGCTTCTTCAATGTGCATATTTCATGTTGGAAAGCCGCACACAACTACCTCCACTAACTAGGATTTGAAAGCCGCTAAGATTACAGGGAGGCTGCTGGATGCGGCTTCCAAGCAGTCCTGCGCCGATACATGTGGCAGAGGCGGTCAAGCCGCCGTGGTGAGACCCAGTCGAAATTGGCGGAGAAAGGAAGGAGCGTACTATGAAAGCGTACTACAGTACGCTTTCATTGCACCACTTACAGTTGCTTACATTGCATGTAAGCAATGTAGTGTAATGTAAGCAATGCGCATGTAAGCAATGTAGGCATGTAAGCAATGTGCAAGCAATGTGCAATGTAAGCGTACTACAGTACGCTTACATTGCACCAAACCACCACTTACAGTTGCGCCAGTCCTTGTGTTTCTGCCGTGTATGTGGTTCGTCGAATTTTCTGCACGCATCGTTCATCTGTACTACAGTACATTGGCCAGGGACACGCAATCATCGAAAAATGTTGCGTGGCTTTCCTTCCTACGTATTACAGTTTTTGTTCCTTCTTAGCTATTAAGATGGTCGTGCAACTTTACACGAGGCAGTACCCAGAGGTGGCGGTATATGGCAGGTAGGATTTAATCTTAGAAAGAGACAGATCTGCTATGACGCATGCCGTGGTCGAGGCCTCCCGGTAATTGTAGCGCCTGGGGTTCTTAACCGCGCACACACACCGCGCAGCGCACGGACATTTTTAAATTCCACCCCCACAGAAATCCGGGGTGCGGTTGTTGGAGTGGGCTCGCCAGGGCTGCGGTTCCAAGGTGCAGACTCGGATCTCTCCATCACCTAGTAATATTGGAGCATTCTTCGCAGCTGTACAGTGTCAACTGAACTTTACTTCGCGCACATTACCCACATGTGAATGAGCGGTCAATCAGTTCGGGCTCGTATCTCTGAATTCTGAGCGTACGGCCAAAAGCATGTGCGGGGAAGTACCACATAGCGCCCTGTTCGGCAAGAACGACTTCGGCTCGAACGATCATCGACCAGCGTAATTAGGAAGAGAGCCGTTAAGCCCGCTCAGCAATGACATCACCGGAACGAGTCTCTTTCGTTAAATCATTCCAGCATCATGCGGAAACGCCCCTCGCTTAGTACATGCAGGCCAAAAGTGCATCAAAGAGTTCCTTTCATCAAGCAAGCAAGTCTTGCACTCACACGGGCATCGACCACCATAATTAGGAAGGCCGCTCTGCTACCCGCCCAACAACGGCGGCAACACAACGATTCTCCCTTGGGGCATCAATCTCGCCACTCGCGAAAACTCCGGGCGGTAAGTGCATGCCGGCCACATTGTTCCACTTGCTTATTTCCATGCTTGCGAATACGGCATCGTGGGGAAAATCGGCCCTCGAATTTGTGCTGCATTGTTCTCTTTCGCTCGGCGTCGTTCAAAGATGGCGGTGCCTATGCACGTCAGAGTCGAATACATTACACTTGTACAGCACTGGTTTTCCGTGTAAACTTTCTCGGTGCTCGTTACCAACTCAAGAACAGCTGCACTGAACCAGCGTTACAACAATTTCAGTAATACTTCCGCACTTCTAGACTGTCGGTAGTTGCGTTCAGAATGAAGTATTTCTTTCTGCGACACTGCACTAATATCTAGGGAAGGAATCGTTGCTTAACGGGATATAATTTTGTCCGAACTAGGGCGAATACGCAAGAGGGCTTAACAAAACTACGTTTAGGGGCTATTTGGTGATGCATTATTACTGCGAAACCACCACTTAACGAGGTCAAACTGGCTCAGCGGTTTCTGCGGAGCTTGACGTTGATGGTGACATTGTGAAAATCATAAATAAATAAATAAAACTCAACACTGCCGCACATGGCACTCGAACCTACGGCGGCGTGAACAGATCAGCTTCCCTGTCAACTACACGAGAACACTAGGCTATCACTGCACCCGGTACCGACAAGCGTTGTTGTTGTTGTTGCCTTCGTCTCGCGCTGTGCTCTGCACATTTTCTTTATCAACTAATCGTCATCATCATCGTTATCAGTCTTACTACACCCACTGCAGGGCAAAGGCCTCTCCCATTTCTCTCCAATTAACCCCGCCCTTTTCCGTCTGCATCCACCCTTTGCCTGCAAAGTTCTTAATCTCATCCCCCACCTAACTTTCTGCTGCCCCCTGGTACGCTTTCTTTCTCTTGGAATCTACTCCGTTAGCCGTAAGGACCAGCGGTTATCTTGCCTTCGCATTAAATGCCCTGCCAAAGGCCATTTCTTCCTCTTGATTTCGAGTAGAATGTCATTAACGCGCGTTTGTTCCCTCACTCACTCTGCCCGCTTCTGGTCTCTTAACGTTACACCTACCATTTTTCTCTCCATGGCTCGCTGCGTTATCCTTAATTTAAGCTGAATTCTTTTCGGTAGCCTCCACGTTTCCGCCCCGTAGGTGAGTATCGGTAATATACAGCTGTTGTACACTTTCCTTTTGAGGTAAATTGGTAAACTGCCACTCAAGATCTGAGAGAACCTGCCATATGCGCTCCACCCCATTCTTATCCTTCGAGTTATTTCTCTCTCATGAGCCGGATCAGCTGCCGCTACCTCCCCCAGGTATTCCTTTACCATTCCAGGCCCTTGCTGCCAATTGTGAACTGCTGTTCCCTTGTAAGACTGTTGAGCATTACTTTGGTTTTCTGCATGTTAATTTTTAGACCCAGCATTCTGCTCTGTCGAACTCATACTACTCATATCATTAACTAATACTACTAACAAACTAGTGTTCAAGCTTTGAGCCGTGTTGTGGTATTGACACAGAGGTGTGCGCTGCAATCGTCGGCGGGGACAACGTTGTGGAAGTAACACAGCACTAGAGCAGTACGCGTTGGCATTGACAACAGTGCTGCAGAAAGGCAGCACTGGCGCATAAGCCGCCGTCGTACAACGGGTAAACTGCCATTGACGATGAAAGAGTTGAAGACGCGCATAAATGGCTCCTTGGCTGAGTGGACTCCACAATCACGATTTCAGGTACTTGGCCGTGCTGTCCACTTGCAAAAAATTGTGCTTTCGCTCAATGTTTTTGCGCAGCAATGCTAAAAGAACACCAGCGAATATTTTTTTTCTGGAAATGTCGGTCGCGTCAAGTTCTTTCGGTGACGTCGTCTTGGAATGGAACGCATGATTACTTTTTCAACAAAAACGCCAGAAGGAACCAGGGAGCTGCATGCAGTGTAAATATAACCGCGAACTAAAAGACGAACATATCTTTTGTAGCGAAAACTACATTACGGTAGCATACCGAACCTTCTGCGTGGCGACGCCGCCGACCTGCGCAACAACAGACTTCCATCCGTTTCACAGGCTTGAAGGGAAAGGTTAAAAAATTCACAGGCAGACGATTGGTGTAATATGAACAAAATTCGAGTTGTATATTTCCGTGCCCACTCATTTATAAAAGCCAAAGTTAAACTTTTTTTTATTTCGAAAACCGAAGAATTTCTGTAGTTCCTGGGGATTAAAATCAAAGCAAAGCTCTCTGCAAAACAATATTTTTTTGGTCCTCTCTGCTTATGCAGTGCAAGGGAGCATGCGATATGGATGAAAAATTGGGACGGAGCAAATTTGCCCGCTCAATGCAGAGCATGCAATAGTTACAAGCCACGACTTGTGCGTATCAAGCTTGTAGGCACAACCGGGAGCACATCAACATGTGAGCTGCTGGAGGCGTACCACATGATGAAAGGTGATAACTGCGGCAGTGCCGCACAGGCGTCTTTGTATAATGCAGATAAAAAATTTCTGCCACATTTTCAATGACGGATGCTCTGTCTTGACTGGCTACTTCTCTTTGCGGGGTGTTTTTTGTCACTGCCTGTACAAGCTGTTACTCTAAGGGAACAAGAACAGGTGAACGTTCACACTCGTCCAGTAAACCTTTCACATTTGTGCAACTCGTTGTTAATTGAAGCCATTAACCAACTCTCCCAGCAAAGAAACACGACTAATCTGTGTAATGGGTGTAACCTAATGACACGTGCAAATGATTCCACCCATAAGAGAGAAAGTAAGATTTTGTTCACTAGCAGGTAAGAACTAAATTCTGAAAGAAAACAAGAAAAACTAAATTGCCCCATCCCGTGTCGGGAGTTGGGCATGCAGATTTTTTTAACTGATCCTGATGGAATCGAGGTCTTGTACAAACATCCATAGAAGGATGGCGCCCGCTCTTTTACAAATAGGCACCCCTCTGTTCATAAGTTTACTCCCGTCACCACTGAACGTTTGCCGGAGTGTACGACCCGTGATTACAGGGAACCTTAATTCTCCTACAATAAGTTTCGCCTCACCAGGACTAATCGACGAGGGTTAAAAGCTCATTATTCACCCTCTACCTGGGAGTGCTTCAGTGCCAACTACGAAGTGCTCGAGTCAAGGCCAAAACCATTCGCTGTTTTCAGAATTCATGCAGTACTTTGAACATCTCCATAAAGCTAAGGGGAACCACTTCAGTTATGACCTCAACCCGAATTATCTATCTCTCATAGGGGCTTAACGGCTTTGGACTGGAAGCTAAGACGGATGCGTTTACCGTGTTACTGGCTTTTACACGAAGTTCCTCACCAACCTCGGCGCTAACAGCTACGCATGCCAGCATCAACCTACCTGCTTCTCTGCCCCGCGGCCAGCCCAAAGTAATTTCGCAAGGCCCCGGCCTTGTTATCCCAAGCGAAAACCGCCGCGAGGCACCGCGCTCTACAGAACAGCCAACCAAAGAGTAGCGGCTGGGTGGCCAGCCAATCGCACCAAGAGCGAGATCGCAGGCATTGATTTTCTTCATACGCTTTCGAGTTTGTCGCCTTTCTGAAGTGTCATTTCGCACGACACTCCTCATGGGCCCTTTTCATACCTAGCACCGTATCTGGCAAAAGTTTCGTGTGCGCAAATTACTCTCAAAGTTGAGGAAGCGCGTGCTAAGAAACCTCTGGGGTTTGAAGCTCTGAAGGTGTGCTCCGGCAGATCAATCCCCACCGCAGGCGTTGCTCCTGGCCATAGAAAGATTATAAGCAGAGCGGGCTTGCGCCGGTGAGTTTCCCCTGCCGCCCCGAGTCAGATGTGCTTCATAGTAACGAAGCCACTTCGGACGAGGTCATGCAGAGATCCGCTAACTGTTTGAATGGGATCCGTATACAGTCGCCTGTATTCTGCATTTGTGGAGTTTCATTTCAATCGTCTTAATTTTTTTTGTGATCCTATTTAATATTTATCCTGTGAATTTCAAACTAATGTCCTGCACCACTCCCATCAATTTTCGCTCACCACATCTTGTTGTTTTCTATGCACGTATCGATCTTTGTCGATTTCTTGCTGCCACATTTTAGGCAGCTGCTTCGTTGGTTTATTTCGCTCTACGTCAAGCTAGCCTTCTTGGTATATGTAGGAAATGGCTGACTGGATGTCAACCAGCTATGCACAGGAAAAAAAGTTAGGATCATCTGAAATTATATTCGTCGATGGCTGGATTAAAAGCGCTATGAGGGTGTATGAGTCGGGCCACAAGAACGTTCGAGTCGAAGAAATATTTCAATTTGATAATAGATACTTTGCACTTACGGCCGGGAAGGAAAACTGAGCGGTGTAGCTTAAACTGCGGTGGCATTTTACTTTAGCGACAAGTGAACTCGAAAGTGAGAAATCTGGTTAATACCTCATCACACCTTCAGTTCATCACATAATAAAGAAACGTGTTTGTCTTTTGATTTTCGCCTGTGTCCTGTAACTGACGCCTAATTTATTTATGCTACCAACAATCCAATATTGCTGCCTTGCTTGCCTTGCTCATCAAATCGCTGCGGCATTACAATCAGCTTAATTTTCACTACATCAAACTACAAAACTTAAGGAAGTTTGACACATATAAAGGTTGTTGCAATGAAGATTCCCTATGTCGAAGAAAAAAAATCAAAGTATGGCCTCGTACTTGTACTGAGGAATTGTGCCAGTGGACCTAGCCCACGAAATTCTGAGAATGAACAAAATGTCTCGGGACCATGAAAGAAGGTCAAACGCAGGTGTCTCATTAGTTTTTCCAGAAAAAAATACCTTAAAGACAGTTTCTAAGCGGTGAGTGAGAATATTAATTATTCCTACCCAACTATAGTAGAGTGGGCTTAAGAAATCTGTGCATATTCAACTTTCCTTTTGAATAGTCGTAGACTTTTCACCTTCCAGTTGTGTGAGCAAGTGACAGTTAAAACTGTCATTTCCTTCTTCAAAAATGTTCTGTATATAAAATCAAATGCAAATATGGTGCAATGATGCGTTGTTCTCACCTCACCATGCAAGAGACTGACCAAAGCTGCCGACAGGTCAGCTTGACATGACTGTGCACCCAAAGAACGTTTTTTCGCCACAACTATTTAAAAAGCAAACAGCCAGAGAGGTTTGTACCTTTGTCATGTTAAAGGTGATCTTGTACGGAGCAAGAAGTCGACCTCCGGATGTAGACCAACGGATCGCTGGGCCGATTCACCGGACGTTACTGTACTTTCTTCGAGAGTCAGGCGTGAATCTGTATGTGCAAATTATACGTTATGCAAGGAGCGACGCTGCCACAATAAAATAAAAAGTCGTGAATTTTGGAGAGGTGACAACGGCTCTTCCCCTCATTTGTAGGACATTTGAAACTTTCGTGATGCGTAACCGGTACCCAGCAGGGCACATTATAATCTATGGATCTTTACTTGTAACAAAGGCTGTGCCACTTTGTGTTTTATATGCTGGAAAAAAGGCCACTTCAGCGAAGGACTTTCCCAATTGTTTTAGCGCGCTAGCACTGATAGTGGCTATTCCCCGCATTTAGCCGTTGTTTGTTTCTTTCTCTGCCTTTCTGTTCTTCTGAACCCGATTTTGTTGCTGGCTGCTCACCTGCCCACCGGGTAGTGGGCAACCTGCTGAGGTTGCCCACCGATCGGTCCTCCGATCGAAACATCGAGTCAGATAAAAATGTTATATATATATATATATATATATATATATATATATATATATATATATATATATATATATATATATATATATATATATATATATATATATATATATATATATATATATATATATATCATAACACGCTGGTCGGGAATACCAAGCTGGGTCGCTCACTAATTCAAGCACCCCAAGTCCCACCGGTGGCAGCACCTGCCATAGAAGAGCAATGGCACATCTTAACTTCACCGCTGCACCACTGCACCAGTATTGTGAGGGAGACTCCCAGGTATCTGTGAATAGACAGAATGACCAATTCGGCCTATGTGAAATTTAACCCATTATCCGAACAACTGTCATCCGGGAACACTGGATCTGAAAGACCGCAACCGAAGGGAAAACCGAACTCTTAACGTGTCTAATTTGCATTTGGGCTATCTACCCGAATCAACCATATTTTTTTGGAGATAACTACATTTTGAGCAATAAATAAACAGTTGCGCCGTGAGAAAGAGGAAGTGCCTTAACTTTGATTTCTCTTTTTGTTAATATAAGAATGCTTCACTCCAGTAAACATGTTAAGCTATGAGTAGTAAATCAATAAACTGAACTTACTCTATTATAAAATGAGGTTGGAAATATATTCGCAGCTTTCAAATCTCGGCATTACATAAGGCTATGAAAAGAATTTGTCATCAACAGACCAGAAAAGACCCATTTCGCAGTCATTGTAGCCCAGTTAGGCTGAGCGCCAGGAAGCTATCCGGTGGCCCTGGAAATCGAACCCCGCACTTCCCGCATGCGACGCGGACGCCACTTGGCCAGCATTGCAGGTGTCTAGGGTATGAATGCGTGAGGTCTTTTAGTAAAAGACGTGTTTCACTCAGTCGAATTTATTTATGTTGCAGGTAAGCTAACCTCGACAATTTTCACCAGCGCTACCATCGTTCAAAGCGCCGGAAATCTCACGTCCGCTGATTACGCGGATACTTTCCAAATGGTCGACCACACAAATAGAATAATAATTAACATACATAGTTCTCAGTTTTGATTACTCTTTTGATTCTTGCCGACATAACAGCAGAGATGAAAGAAAGGGAACTTTTGCAAGACACTGATGCCATTTTAGCTTACAAGCAAACCAATGAAGAGAATCAAGTTTTAATGCGCTTTTTGGCAGTAAACCTGAGCCTTGATTGAGTGTGGCGCCGGCACACTCGCTTCAGCAAGACCATTCTGAGCGAAGCTTGGAAATTGATCGTTTCGCTTAACTCAAGCTCTTTTATGTGATATTTCGTGGAAGTTATTAGCGATAAACGTCCCTGGAAGACTAATTCGCAATGACAGGTGTAGCCTGATTAGAGAACAAGCTACTTCGAAAGATCTAGACATATGAGCCACGTTTACTCCACTAAATTATAAAGATTACTTTTTCATTGCTTTTTTATAACGTTACTGTAGTCGTGAAAAAACATCACGCCCAGCGGCAGCCTAGCACACGCAACCGTCAAATCATCGAAAAAGCTAGGGTAGTGTTGCACCTTAGATATAACACGTGTTAGTGCGTTTAGAAGGTCGATGTTTGGTGATAGAAGGTGCCTGCTGAAATATTCACCCAGCAGAACGTGCCGAACTGCACTACGCTTACGTGCAAGTTGAGGCAATATGGGAAGAAGCACTGCGGCTGCAGAAACAAAAATGAGCGCATTTTCTGCTTTTTTCTGCGTATGTTTCATTGATGGGCGTTATTCATTTAAGGTCTTTTCTAAGATCAACGTACACACAAAACAAAAAAAAACCTCGCTTCAATCTTCACGGCAAACTTAACCGTTTAGCACTGCTCGTGCCTACACCTGGGAATCTCGCAGTGCGTTGAACTGCGTTTCGAAATCGCGTTCACATTGCGGGCAGCCTCGTGCACAGAAAGAGCATTTTCTTCGGAGATGCATAGATGACTTGAAAATCGTACGTGTATTCAAGCGTGGTAAGTTTCCTGCAGCGCTAAAGACTTCACGCTTGCATCGGGGGTAAATAATTGAATCCATGCTGCGGGTTGCTAAAGAGAGAAAGTACGGAGGCAAAACAGAATTCCCTCTTAAGAAAAAGCCAGCAGTGATTGGAAATGAGAAGTTGCTGAAGTGGGGCCAACAACCTTAATTCTTTGTAAGCAAAGGAATGGGATTTATAGCGAAGGTAGGACAGCGGGAATTCATTGATGTCGAGAAAAAAAACATGCTCTAGAACGTTGCCCTCCAAGCCATGCTACTCGCAGCGCTGCTGTCGCAACATGCACTCTAAATACGAATACACCAATATCAGATAAAGAAGGGAGTAAACTATCCTCTAGCGCACACACTTTTACATAAAAGCGAGTGCGATAGACGACAGCTTACTTCCTTTTTTTCTCCTTTCTGTTTATAGTGTAGGGTGGTATTCTTTAAATATCCATTCGTCTATTTTCCACTTCGGATACGTTTCGTCCACTTCATTGGTCAATGTTTTTCGTTTGCGACAGTAGCTGCGGTTTTCGAACTTCCATAATAAGCGACCGGATTATTGACCCATTGGAAACCATACCTCGCTACTCGTTGCATGCTCCCAACAAAGGTTAACCCGTGTGTGCGGCGAGTATCGACGGCGGTCATCAACGTGGCACCTTCTACCTTGTGATTTATGTGAGTGGCCGCTTGCTACTTTGGTCTCATGTTGCCGCCACGCAAACGTTAGTCACAATGAAATGAAAAATAGATATTCATTTCGGATGAAACCTTAAAATATACGGCCCCAGGAGAATTTTTATTCCAACTTGAATTTGACCTCAGACACAGCTTGTGAATGTTATTTTTCAACCGTCATTCTCTATCACTGTTCTCACTACGATGCGTTCTGATTATTTTTCTTGGTGTGTGTTATGATGTTACGACCATGATGACAATCGCTTCTAAGTTTAAGTATGGTGCATTTCTTCGTTATGTTCATCATTGCTATTTTCGGTGGTGATGGCGGTCAGTTTTTCTTCGCTTTTTCTAAGCCATTTCTTACATTTTTAAATCATTTTCAATGCCTGAAACTTTATCGGTCCTTCCAGAGCATCAACTCACTATACCTTTTTGCCGTTTTCTATTTCTAGTCGGTCCAGTCGAGCAGTAAACACGCAAAACGTCCATTTAAAATCCTCTCCTACCCTATGCCACACCTAACCAAACCTCATTTCATCTGTTTCTTTAACCCGTCATACTCCATAAACTTAATCAACTTTTTTTGAATTATCTTAGCGCCACTTGAGTATTATATCCAGAAGAATGAACAGAAAAAGTGCTGTCTCGAAGATCAAGCGCAAGCACGTGTCGTAATCAATTTACTCTGCATCCAACACTCTGCCCCCGTTAAAAGATGAATAACCAACTTGTGGTCACAAAATTATTTATATTTCGTGTGCAAAACTTAAACTACGACTGTTTTAACACGAAGTGTAGACACGTGAATAAGCTTTTAAAATCATAGGTACTGGATAAATAACCAGGCATCTGCCACCAATAAATCTACTATATCAAACATGCACCTACTTATATCTGATGATAACATTATTAAAAGAAAGGACCCACAGCTTCCGCTTGTCGTTAATCCGCGCGGTCGCGGCTGCCACGCGCAGTCCGCAGAGCTGCCAATCATGAGGCTGTATCGTGAAGCCTCCGTCACAGCGCCCCTGGTGGACCAGAGCTCGCTGGAGCGCCATTCAGATAACGTGCGGGTATTGCAAGTCCCTCCTCCAGAGCACCCTCACTGGGGTGCGCTACAGGCACCGAATGGTAAAAATGCATGCTCCACATAAGAGATTCCTCCCACCACCAAACCACCCGCAACCAGTACCCAACTCCACCCTTACCAACCTAAACCCTTAGAACGCCCCCTCCCATTAAAGGAAGTCGCGTCAGCAGTACGAAAGATAGGTTGCGAAATAATTCAAAGACGCAGTGGGTAGGCGATAAATGCTAGAGCGAAATGTATAATCAATAGTCCTAACGAAGGTTTGAAGCCTCACTTCATATGTTCACGAAAGCATTTCTTTTTTAATATCTTTATTAACCGCAAAGAATATAGAGCGGCTTGAAAAAAAAAAGCGAATGTACACCAATTTGTCGTCTAGGCCAAGATTCAAAAAAAGTAGTCGCATGAGTGCGCAACATAAGAAAAGTAACTTTGAGACAAAGCACTTGAAAACCGAAATGCCGCAGTTGTGCTTAGAGCGCTGCACGATACCAGGACATCTGTGCTAGCTTGAGAAAGCATTCACCAGGAACGAACAAACTACAGAAAATTGCTTGGCCATTCAAACTTCTAACTGGCCAGTTTTCTGTTTTGCGCATTGTACAGTGCAATTTTGTTCAGAGCTCTCAACTGTGTATCTCACAAATTCAGACTTCCGGGTCTCCTTTTTGTCAACTGCAGGAGTATCATTTATAAAACTTACCCCGGCAAAGCACGCTGCTTTCTCTTAGCGACAATGCTTTTTCTAAAGTATGGTGCAGGTGATAGTTCACTCCATTTGTCGCGTCTGTCCTCCTTTGGGATTTGATCGGATAAACAATAAAACAGACATTCAGAGACGCGAACTCATCCTTGAGTCAATGTGCACCCAATATCACATAACTTCTTTGGACGTGGCTTCTTTCGCAGGATAAATAAAGAAATGATCAAATGGAAACGCCGTAAGAGCGACATTACCGAAAGAATATCTGACGCCAACGTCGTAATGTGAGACGGTAACCTTTGAACGGCCGTCAGACACTAGAGCTCCTACGCAGCTACCCGTATGGAAATACTAACAAATGCGCTTTCCATATGATGTGCCTCTTGGAGCTCGGAAAACCGATACTGCTGGAAAACAGCTTTCTAGCGCTTTTAGTGGGACCGAGCGAGTGCATATTCCAGTCTGCAGCACTCGACGGGAAGGCATTCTTGCATCGATGACCAGACTGAAAGTCAATGCATACATTTCAAATGAAACAGGAACCAATGAGACATCTCCGTCTAGATGGGAGTTTTTTGGAACCCTGACGAAAGTGTTGAAAGACCCTGATGGGAATTCTGATCACACAAATCGATATTGATGTCGATAAAGATATCGAAAGCGATATCGATGTTCTCTTAGCTGAAATAGATAAATACCTTTTAAAAACTTGAATAAAAATTAGGTAAATATTTGTTTGTAGCTATTGTATTTTTTCTTCAGCGAACACTATTAATAAGTGGAGATTGATTAATTACCTTTTTCAATATGGTTTCAAACGCTCAGGTTTTAGCTGGAGATGTGCAACACCGGGAACATGATCCCACCCAGGTACTAACGACGAGGCAGCCTCAGCGCAGCCTTTTTTTCTGACAGAAATTAAAGTCTTAAAATTTAAAATAAGACCGGAGATCGGGCTCCGTGCATCCGATTGCACAGCGAGTTGAGCGTTTTCAACTTGAACTTGCTAAAGCGCTGCCAGCTTCTAGCCTACTGCGATGGCCACGGCACAACATCGCGTTTCTAATGGTTTCGAGATAAGTGCCAGCAACTTCCGGAGGAGCGCTTTAGGAGATATCTTGCGCTTTTCAGACATTGCAACTGGAAGAAAAGTATACCGCTGACGCAGTCAAAGACAATGAGGCAAAGTAGAAACTGTGCCTCTAAATGACAAAAGAAAGCAGTTTGTGTGTATATAGGCGAGGGCATCATTAGAGTGAGAGACGTGCATGAAAGCTAATGACCAAGATCGAATCCCCAAAACGCGTAAGTTTCGGTGTCGTCGCTTAGGTCCTGAATCAAGCGGTGTTTGCAAACACCGCTTCTTGCGCCTTGAATTCAGGGTGGAGGCTTTGGGCGACAAGGCTCATTGACATTAAACATTTGTTGTTTCCGTAGTCCTGTTTGTTAGATGTTCCTTCCGGAAATCCTGCTGCCTCGCTTATCGTCACCGCGACAGCCGGTCCATAGTGGAAAAGTTTGGCCTTTCTTTGCTATTGGCTCTCTGCCGCTGCCACCGCCGCC
This sequence comes from Amblyomma americanum, assembly GCF_052857255.1. Classification (NCBI taxonomy): domain Eukaryota; kingdom Metazoa; phylum Arthropoda; class Arachnida; order Ixodida; family Ixodidae; genus Amblyomma; species Amblyomma americanum. Next base: position 120,628,441 of record NC_135505.1, on the reverse strand, counting down.
CCTCTCACTTCGAGTCACGTGCGCCATGCGGGAAACCTATGAATAAACTTAGTGAATGCCAATGAATTATTTGAGCCGCGGCAACTTGAAGAGCGCGGAGCGAAGAGCGTGGAACAAACATGGAAGTGATCGCCATATTTAACTCCTGCGGGACCGTCTTTCGTGGGCCTGCTGCTGCGTTATTCTGGCGGTTTTTCTGGGGGCCAGTTTTACTTTTCCTGAGACCACTAGGTCCAGGATTAGTATTTTCATGCAACTTCATTACATATACTTACAAGGCGTCATGGATGCCTTGGTAGCATGACTTATAATCTTGGCTCACGAAATTTATTTCAACATTCCTTCTGACAGTTTACAATCTTAGCAGTGTGTTAGCTCGAATTTCTTTCGTTGTTTTATTATTTCCAAAGCGGCTAAAGAAGAACTCAGTGAAAGATTTTTTGGCTTTAGAGAACTTCGTTAAACGCGTGCCTAACATTGAAATTCGCCGCAATTCCATGAAAATGATTTTTTGGCTGCATTTGATATTTTAGTGAAATTTGATCTCTAATGTAATTGTGCGGACGTTCTCTGCACTGCTTCTTTTTTTTTGCGCTTTTCTTTCTCTCTCCTCTGTTGCTACTGTTTTGTTGCTTTTCCTTTTTCCTTGAATCCTATGAGAAAAGGTCTCTTTTTAAAGGGTTGCTCGTGACAGCTGCATAGAGTTTACCGCATTTTATAAATCGATTCTATGGCTATATTTAGCGATATTGATGCTTTTATGGCACCAAATGATACATTTATTGATGAACACGTTCCGTTTCAAACTGGCACTTTTATTTTTCCGGCAACCAAATGAAACTGCTCTCATAAAAACCTAAATGAACTCCGGGATTGGATTTTGGATCTTAACGGTGTTCCGGCTAGCCTCAGAAATCCGCTTAAAAACGTTCTGTGGACATCACCGCCATTTTACCCATTAAGGCGGCCCTGTTGTGGAGCTATCTGTAATTTAGTATTCTTTTCCGCCTTCAAGCTTCTAAAATCTGTTTTATTAAAGACGCCTCCTTGTCATTCGTACACTTCGGGTGCAGTTAGCCTAATGATATTTGCATTCGGCGTTTCAAGAAAAAAGATTAAGCTACGTGGGTATTGTCGTCGCAAAGAAGAGTTCTTATCGTGCAACTTAAAAAATTAAAACAAAAAATGAGGTGCTCTTAATGGTTCTCTGAGCGAGCACTTCGGGCAGATTTCTTCGGCAGGTGGGGTGCTATTAGCGCAGTCTTTGTCAAACTATACGCAACAACTTAACATCAATTTTAATGCCAAATGATTCGTCTATATGGAAGGAAAAGACCTTTGTCAACGCAGTACAAAGACGCGAACTACTACCGCTCTTTGGCGACATGCCAACGAATTCACTTTTATTGGGTAAGCAGTTTCAGCAAACCATATCGCCTTTATTTTCAAACGCTATAACTATTTTTTTTTTCAGCTAGAATTCATTCCTTTATTACACATGGCACGTAAAATAGTAACTTTCAAAATGTTGGCTCAGAAGAACCTAAGCTGTACATGTGCTAAAAGGCACATCGTAGTGGAGGTATCTGAATTTATTAAGAACACTTGGGATTCTATAAATTGCGCTGGTGTCGCAAAGCACAAAGACAATTTTGGATTTAGCCTCAATTGATGTAAGGCCTCCACGGCCGGGATCCAGACTCGTAACCTTATGATAAGCAGCCGAAAGCCAAAATAACTAAGCCGCTGCGGTGCGCGCGCGTTATGTAAACTACAAGCCTGAAGTGGTTAAGGTAGTTGCAAAATATACTACCTTGCGGTGAGGCAGTGCTTTGCGTTTGCTTTCCTGTTCATGTGGCTCTCTGATTAAAAGATTATTTTCATAATAACCGAAATCTTACTCACCCACTTTCCAACCTTTTTACTGTCTCCAGTGCCCTGCTCCTGCAGGTTGAAAGTGTTTACTAGTTATTAACGCTGAGCTCATTTTGGTTTCTTGCGGCATGCCTGAGTACTTGGTAATATGGTGTTCGGAAGCGCTCTACCGGGAATAGTTCTCTATATCGATGTCCATGCTTCGAAGCGGTATGTGCTGTCTACATTTCTCGCCCTAAACTGATGCTTGCCAAGCGGTGCCTTAAATACTTTTAAATATTTTTTATGCACATTTATGTATCTTCTTTGTGGTGAGTCGTTCGTGTAAATAATAAGTGACAAATCTACAAATGAATTTTATGACTTAAAACTTACCTTGCCTTTTTGCATCTGTTGCGATTTCGCGTCGTCACAGGTGCTTCTAATAATGTGAAAGAGAGGGCCAGCAGTATTCCTCGAGTCAAAAGCTTATATAATGCTTGTTTGGGGAATGGTGGAAATGGTCGTAAACAACAACCTTCATTGAGGGAAACTTAATCGCAAAAGAGTGTTCACCGCACAATCCAACTGCACGCTCCTTCGTTCACATAAACGCGCTGTTTCTTCCTCAGAAATAACAGTTTGATGTGATCGCTTTTAAAAAAGATGCAAACAATAAAGACAGTCCACCCGCCATTTGCGCATCGACGTTGTAGTAGAAAGAAATACTTAGTGCCTCTTTGAATAGTCCACCTGTACTTTAGAAGTTATATTAAACAAGTCGAGCTCGGAAAAGAGATGGCCTCTTTGTTCGGTCAAGAGCTCACACGTAGCTGAAAGTGCTTCTCCGAGTGCGCGTATTTTGTTTGTGAAAATCCTGGTTTGTACCGTCCCCCGTGCTTTGCCAGTCAAGTTAGCACCAAAATGCGGGTGGCGTGACTTTTGCAGAATGCCCTTAGGTGTAACTAAACAAAAGCTCTTTCTAAGTTGAAATATAAAGACCCATTAAGTGCAGAGCACTTTTCAGTACTTCCTACCTTTCGGGAAGACATGTTTGAAAGGGAACAGCGCAAACACAGGACGAAGAGAAGAGCGTACAACGCAGGCGATGACTTCAAAACTGATGTTTATGTTAGTCAGCGCCTGTGTTGTACCTTCCTCTCTTCGTCCTGTGTTCGCTCTCTTCACTTTCAAACATGTCAAACCGACCAGCCCGCAGCAACGCCCTCGTAAGTTTCAGGAAAACCTCGCTTGCCGTCTTAAGCTCTCAACGATGGCTTTGTGGGCTTTCACGGGTACTCCTCCTTTACGCTGACATTTTCACGCATCGCTGGCGGTGCTCGAGTAAACACGCTCGTGGGTGCTTTGAAACTCTAGCGGTTTCTAGGGCGAATTTGTGTGGTTGAAAGAGAAATTGTGGGCGGGGACAAGCGCGCAGTCGACGACGCCGGATCATACCCTGGAATTCTGGGCAAAAGCCTTATTGAGTGGGAAACGTTTTTCAAACGCATTTTTTTTCAAATACAGTAAGATTTCTCTATAACAATCTATATATCACCAAATCACCCGACGGCAGTGTTCTATTTTTTTTCTGTTAACGTTTTTGCTATCGTCAAAAGCGTTCCACATTGGTTTTGTATGGCAATCATAACTGCTCGATGCGATCGCTGTAAGCACATTAAATGAAAGATTTTGCTACATATCAGAATAACGGACCATTACCCGCAGTATTTTTATAACAGTATATTACAATTTCCAAATTTTCAAAATTTTTGCTCGAGAAAGCTGCACTTGTTTCCGCCGAACGGGAGTCCTAATGCTATCACGTTAAAATAATTTTTCTTGATCTTCCTCGATTTTAAACTCTTCACGCCAGTCTATTAAAATACATGACATTCTAGCCGCACACCCCGAATTGCCATCGTTTTGAAGTCAAAAGTCGTAAGTGCAGCTAGTGGTATGCGCGCGCACAAAAAAATATCAATGTGCCCATCTTGCTTGCAAAACCGTGCGGTGAAGGTTCTACCTGTGTGCGTGTGCGTGTGCGTGCGCGTGCGCGTGTGCGTGTGCGTGTGCGTGTGCGTGTGCGTGTGCGTGTGTGTGTGTGTGTGTGTGTGTGTGTGTGTGTGTGTGTGTGTGTGTGTGTGTGTGTGTGTGTGTGTGTGTGTGTGTGTGTGTGTGTGTGTGTGTGTGTGTGTGTGTGTGTGTGTGTGTGTGTGTGACATCCACCCTCGAGGAGCCCATGCAAACTCATAACGAAAAAGTGATGGCAAATTCTAATTGACGCAATCAATGGGAAGGCGATCAGTTTGGAAGCTAAATGTCCAATTAATACTGCTAACGGATATTTCTGCTCTCGCATCGTATGACGGACTGATTATTTTTATTGTATTTCTTTCTTCTTTGCCCCCTTCTCACAAAAACAACATTTATTTTGGTATTTCAAGGTGGAGCTGCCTTTCCGACTGAAAGGGACTTCAGATATCTGCCACACCAATACGCCGTACTCCCTTACATAGCAGTCCTTTCCCATTCCTTTGATGATGCTTTTCTTTGCATTTTCCTTTAGCTTGCCACCTACCTGGATAGATCCTGTGACCTTCGCCTGATTTGAGCGGAAGTCGGGCTCGCTATTCCTTCCGTGCAGCCCTTGCTTCGGACGGCAATCTGCCTAATGCAACCCGAGCTCGCTGTTGTTCTTGTCTCATAGCTTTCGCCCTCTTTCGTTTCTTCTTTTGCACGCGAGGATTACCGCTAACGTGGTTAGCGAAACCTGACACGCCCTCCGTGAAACTGCCTCCAGAGTAACGCAAGAGTTGCGGCTGTTAGGTATTACGCATGCACAGATGGATGTGGGCAACTTTTCATGCTGAGTGTAAGTAACATGTACAAGATAGCGGACAAAAATAGCATTAGCACTCAGCCTTACGCAATCAGCCAATCCCCGATGCAGGAAGTTTTCCGTAATTAGAAATGCAGGCTGCCCTGCCACATTTACTTCCTGCTATGCGGACCTACAATGGGGCGAAATATGCCCCAATAAACTTTCTTTGCGCAGCGCAATTCTACTAAGCGAATTAGTAAGCCTAGTAACCGAATTAGTAAGTGAGCAAAGGCACTGAAACAATTCTCTTCTCAGCTTTCCTGGTGGCGTCAGTTGATGGTCGACTGTCGGCATCCAATCCAAGTACGTGCGTCTGAATTCAGCACAGTGCTGGACGATGCTACATGCAGGATGATTATAATGATAGAGACAGTTTAGTTTAGTTTATGGGGGTTTAGCGTCCAAAAGCGACTCAGGCTATGAGAGACGCCGTAGTGAAGGGCTCAGGAAATTTCGACCACCTGGGGATCTTTAACGTGCGCTGACATCGCACAGTACACGGGCCTCTAGAATTTCGCCTCTAACGAAGTTCAGCCGCCACGGCAGGGATCGAAACCGCGTCTTTCGGGTCAGCAGCCGAGCGCCGTAACCACTCAGTCACGGCGGCGGCTAATGATAGGGACAGGCAGCTGTCGTCACTTCACAGCTTCCTGGGTATCGTGCCGAACAATGCGACGCCTACGCAGTCTGCTGTTCGCATTTCTTTTGTTCGCGCTTTTACCTGGGATGTAAGAAAGGGCTTTAGAGTCGTCCTACAAAGCGTCACGGACGACTCTAGCGTTTTTATGGCACCGCCGAAATAAAAGCGTGATGAAAATAAATGCGAACAGCGGAGTGCCCAGGCTTCACTTTGATCGCGCTTCTTTCACTCGCCCCTTTACATTCTTTCGCGAAAAGTGGTTGCCGTGTGCGGATTTTTCTTTTCTGCAAAAAAAAACGCGCCTTCATTGAGCAGCTGCAGCCTATACATGAGCAGCTCATTATTCGAGTGTGTACAGCTTTAATAAGTTGTTTTTGCACACCCAGACAAGCAGCATATTTGTCCAAAAATTCAGTCGATATTGAAGGCCCTTTTCTGTTTTCATAATCTGAGAGATCTGTACATTTGAGAAGATAATATGTTTCCTGATTGAAATCTACTCCTCTTGAATTAATTTCACCCAGATAATTGCGTTTTTCATTGATTTAGACAAAATGTTGGAAAAGAAAGACAGCATACACAGCCATAAAAATGAGCATGATCTCGTTGCGTCGTCTTTACTTTCATCTCCGTCCTTATTCGCGCTGTTCATTTATAATGAGCATTCGCTTTCGCTCGCTTCCGAATCCTTCTGCATATATGCACCGATGTAGCTTTAGCATTTAAAATGCTTATGGGGATGTCATTACAGACGAATTTTCCTTTGACGTGTTCTTTGTTACCCGTTTACAGACAAGAAAAGAAAAAGGTCTTACACCTGAGTAAAACTTTCAAAAACACGTACTTAAGTTCAATGCAGCCTTTCGACTACGCAACCAAATTCTGTGATTTGCGAATTCTAGTCATGATCTCCTGTGAAATAAGCAGTATTTAGAGATTCAGATTGCAGCCGACAGATTTTGGTATACGTGACCACGCGTGCATAATTTTGGATTAGGAATTCTGTGTGTTGCTGTTTTCTCGTGACGGTATATTAAACTCTACAGCTGTAGGCGCCTCGAGGCTACGTAAGCCGTGTGAAATCTGTTTTGGCATTTGAGATTGTATTTCAACGTGTGGCATTCGTGAAAAGGGGTATTGTAGTGTTTATATACATTGAATGGCAGGATAATTATCTTTGATTGAAGAAAAACAACACGTCAATGTTATACACGTGGTTCGTAAAGCAAAATATTACGCTCAGCTCGCAAAAGGAGTCATAGAAAAAAAATAAGAGGACAAAGTAAAGCACCAATAATTCCAGGCTTCGAAGGTTTATTATAACTGACATTTTTTGTTTTGCATATGCTCCGGATATTTTTTCTCGAAGGACGAAATATATATATATATATATATATATATATATATATATATATATATATATATATATATATATATATATATATATATATATATATATATATATATATATATCAGACGAATCATCTTAACTAGCTAAGTGATTAACTAAATTATAATAGTTAACTTATTAACTATTACCGATAGGCCACGGGCGACAATTAGAGATTTGTAGCCGGTCGTTAATAATAGCCACATCAGTTTTGAGAATTTCGAATACACGATTACTCTCGCAGCTGCGGTACGACAAAATTTGGCTACATCGTGCTAAAATACACGCACTTTCGAAAAGTATGCAGGCAAAACAACCCCTCCAGTGGTCGTAACTAGTCGAAATCGCCAAATTTTGTCGTGGTACAGCGGCGAGAGTAATTGCGTTTTCGAATTTCGGAAAACTGATATAGCTATTACTAACAGCCGGCTACAAATCTCTAATTGCAATCAGGTGTCTATTGGGAACAGTTAAAAAGTTGGCTATTAAAATTTAGTTAGTCACTTAGCTAGTTTAGAGGATGCTCTTGTTTCTTGACGTCCGCCAACACTCATATTACTATGCCGCAAATTGTTTCTCGTTACATGAAATTTTTTTTTATTCTTAGTGATCACCTTCTCTGAAACACCTGGCATATGCCTTCATCGCTTTTGAACTCATCCTATTGGAGCAATGTAAGTTAGTAATAATTCATTAACTCTACACCGTAATTTAAAGCTGGAGTTCAGAGACAACTTTCTGCAGATTCAACAGTTTCTACCCTAAGATTTTTTTTTCCCTGAAGTAGATAACTGGCTTAAGAATTCTGGAAAGGAAACAATACAAACCAAGGCGTCCATAAGAAGTAGGCGCCCGCGAAGATAAGCGAATGTTAAACTTACATCAACTTGTCGATGTTTCATCTATGTGAAAATTGGAAGTATCATTTCGAGAATTGGACCAGAATGCACACCGAATCCATAGCCGCGACCAGTACCATGCTCATAAATGAACGCTGCACTTAACCGGAGTGGTGCTTAGCATATTTTGCTTCGAGAATTAAGCATGTTTTGTTCGTTGTCGGTTGCTGAAAAGTGAAAGCACACGACAAGAGGTCAAAAAATATGCTCACTAAATTATCCATTCATATATTCATCAAAAATGCACTGCAGACCACGATGGCTTACAACCGGCATAAACAAAATCTTAACACTTTTTGTTACGAAAGGTGTCTACTTTCATACTCAGCGATGTAAATGCTTTGAGTGAACAAGTAGACCTAAATATAGGGTATTTATTGACGGTTTTTTACGTAACTCTCATAAAATCGTCTTCACAGTCATCATCATCATCATCAGCCTCACTACACCCACTGCAGGACAAAAGCCTCTCCCATGTTTCTCCAATTAACCCTGTCCTTTGCCAGCTGCATCAACTCTTTGCCTGCAAACTTCCTAACCTCATCCGCCCACCTAACTTTCTGCCGCCTCCTGCTACGCTTGCCTTCTCTTGCAATCTACTCCGTTACTCTTAAGGACCAGCGGTTATAGTTATGGTTTGTTATTGTAGCCCTCACGCTAGTGGCTTCAAAAGATACGAGGTAGCCTGTTATTTTATTAATGGTGTAGATTTAGATGCCTCATGGAGCCAAAATGCGTCAACGGTTATAAAATTCGCCCATTGGCTGCAGGAAACCTACGTCACCAGACCGGAGCATTTCTATTTGCGGCCGAGAAGTGACGTCTCCAGATGGGCTATTGGGAAATGACGCAGCCCAACCAAAAGTGACATAACATCAATAAAGGCACCAACAGCTGCTAATGATGTCGCGCTGCCAATATATGAATTGATTTGGTGTCTCTGTGAATTTTTTTGTATTTCTTGACGAACAAGGTTCTGCGAACACTGACGCATTGCCTTTTTATCGAAAGTGTACCTTCGTGTTTCCTTACTTTCTCTGAAAGTGAACAGTACAATTATCTGGCCCCTGCACCTAATACTTTGAAACAATGGAATGCTAGAGCCTCAGTTAGTTACGTATACGCGCTTGCAATTGCAGTGCTCAAAATACCATTCTTATAAAATTCCTTACTGAAAGCTATTGTCATGGACTAAACAGGGTAGTTCATCTAAGTCTTTACTAAATATTAAAAGACAGGCTGTTGGAGCTAGAAGAAAGTTTTTCAGGCACAGCATTGTCAGCGATGTAGCACATCAGAATACGGATATGGTGCGCGAACTAGCTGGGTGGTTAACTAATAATTACAGCCAACTTTTTACCCATTACTTTTAACCTTCCTAATTATTAAGATGTATGTTGCCCACCGTAGGTAATATCAGCATAAGATTTTAGAATTTCAAAACTGCGGTTATCATCGCCGCTGTGGCCCAACAAATTTTGGCTCTATCGCGCCAAGATAGATGCGCTTTGGAGAAGGTTGCAGGCAAAGCAAGCTCATTAGTGCACGTAATTCGGCGAATAAGGCAAAATTTGTTGGATCACAGCGATGAGGGCAACCTAGTTTCGAAATTATAAAATCTGATACGAATTTTACTTCCGGTCGAATATACGCCTCTCAATAATTAAGGAACAAAACAGTAAGAGTTAAATATATAACCATTCAGTTTTAGTTAAACACCACCCTACTTACACGTCAGCTGCATTTCGTTGTACAATACCACTGCGACCCGACTTTCGACCCCAACCTCGTCTTTGCCTCGAGTCGTCAATCTGGATGACACCACCCTCCTTTTAACAAGGAACACCTCCGGCGCCGCACAGGTTCTCTAATCCCTCCGTGTGCGGTAACCCTCCCCCGTGGTCTTACCCGTGCAGAGGAGGTTGCGCTTCGGAGGATACGGGTTGGGGTTGCCCTAACTCCAGCTGTGAACCACAAGTGGCTGCATTTCAAAGATTCATATCCCCGCCCCGGGTGTCCAGTCTGCAAGAACAGAGACTGTGAGGCGGATATCCACTACCTGTTGTGGTACTGCCCAGCGCTGAAGCCGACGAGAATTCGGCACCTGGCGGCGGTGGGTCTCTCGCCGGAAAATCCGGATTGCTATATCGCTTGGACACAGGGTCCATATCATCGTTCACCTCTTGATTCCATCAAATCAACTCACCTTTTTTCATTTATTTAGGCAACTTACTCATCTCTCACTTCATAGTTTTTATGTCCTGAGGCAATAAACATCGCTTCAAAAAAAAAAAAAACTGAACGCCTATTTTTAAAAATTGTTCAAAATCTTAGGTGAAACACACTCTTTATCTGAGCAAAAGATCTATGGAAAGCACTGATTCGCGTTTGTTTTATGTGGAAATGGAGAGTATAAAAGATATACATTGCAAGAAATGTTTGGCCCTTAGGGTGAAAAGTATGTTCATTTAGGGCTGAACTGCGTTGCCACAACCACTAGTACTTATCTAGGCTATTTAAAGAGGTTAACCGTTCTCTTGCAAAAAATCATCCCTTAGGCCACACCTGGTCGTCCGAAGCAAACAACGCAGTTGCTGCTACTCACGGGCGCAGAAAAAAAACTTTCCGTGCTCATGGGTGGCAATCGAACCACTGCCTCGCCGTTTGGGAGTGAAGCGATCTATTTGCTACCCAACTGAAATTCTTTATGCATTTTTATGTCTAGCTTTCACGGGCAAAAACATTGAAAACTGTAACATTTTAAGACATTGTTAGAGAAATATAGAAGATATTGGTCCATTATTTTGATCTGTAGTAAAATATTTCTTTTAAAGTGTTTCCGTTGGCCGAATCGAACCGTTAAGACTGTCACAGAAAACCAATGAAGAACGCTTTGGACGATAACAATAACTTGAAAATAAAGAAGATACCACACTGCCGTCAAGTGATCTGCGGAGTTATTGACTGTTATAGTGAAGCCTTACATTATATGAAAAATTTTGTTTATAACTGGTTTCCCGCTCAAAAATGCTTTTGTCCAGAATTGCTGGGTATATACACAAGAACCGCCCGAAAACCAGTGATTGACGGAGAAAGGGTAAAATTATCTAATTAATTTAGAATCTTAATGCATGGGAGCCAGTAAGGTAGCGTATCCATAAGTTTGATTATTTCAATATATTTTGAAATTACTTCTTTAAAACACTCTTTAAGTGGCCGTGCATCAAGATTTGCGTGACGCACCTCCTTCCCGCTCCAACATTTACAAGACAATTCCAAAGCCATGACAACACCCTAAGGCACACCATCTTCGTTCTCAACTTTAACCGAGGTAACATTTTCTCATTTCGCACATGCTATTTTTATAGCGCGTTCTTGAGATAAGGGCGTGCAATACACTGCCGCGACAACCAACTTCGTATTCCAAAAGCGTAGTTTCTGCATTGCGTCAAGACTGAAAGAGCAACGTAAAGCCGAGTCGCTGTTTGTCGAACATATCGCTCATATTAGTGAATGTGTGGCTCCGTTATTGTCTATACTCTTCCGTTGCAGGCTTTGATAAGCCCTAAACATAGATTTCGTGCTTAGAACGGTGTTCTTCGCACAAATAAAAATCTGGTTCAGCTTTTTGTGTATCCACGCTGAGGGTTTCGGAGCTTGCGCTGCTATGATTGTGGCAACGTTCAGTGTTGAGTTGAGTTGAGGTGTTGAATTCTACAGGTAAGATTAGCCTCGCTTATTCTGTCGGAAATTGCTCCACCGTCACGTCACTTACTTCTATGTTAATAATGTCTTAAAAGCTGTCGGATCTACCCCGCTATGCGCACAGTTACTTATAATAGCACATATTCCACTCCCGCAGACACTATGTATGCACATATTAACTCCACATAGTCCGCACCACAGTCCGCACCCGAAGTCGCCGTCTGTGCACATATTCAGTCACAGTAGAACATAGTCCACTCCAGAAGACACCATCTACGCACACATTCAATCACAGATGGACCGTTCCAGCTGTCACTAATTAGAAACAAGATCAGTGTCCTTGCAGAAATGTTAAAAGAAGGCGTGCAGCCTCCCTTCCGCATGTCTGGTTTACACTCGGGTAGACAATGTCCTGAACTGTACTGTGAAGGGCTTCTATCTTCTTGAAGGAAGCGAACATCACATACCTTTCCGCGTTGTACTCTGGGAAGTACATAATATAATGTTCGATATCCCCGCACACACCACATCAAGAACATATCGGAGACGATGCCATGCCCGTCTTATACATCCAGGCAAGAGTGCGAGCAGAGGCTGTGCGAATTCGATTTAGTAGAGTAGCCTGGGATCTTAGTCTTTTGGTCACACATGGCTTGTGGGGCGCACTCCACGGGGTAATGAAATGAGAGAGCACCGTTTTCCGGAAGAAAGCTTTCCATCGTCAGGTATTTTTTTTCATGGATTCCTTGACAGAGCTTTATTGACGAGACTGTCTGCCACCTCATTGCCTCTGACTCCTATGTGAGAGGGCATCCATTAGAAATATATAGCAAAGCCTCTGCTGCGCAGATTCTGCACCATGTGTAGGGAGTTTATAGGCAAGGCATCAGTAGGAAATTCGCGCTCTAACATATGAAGGGCAGATTCTGAATCAGGATGACAACAGGTTGAGCCGTATGGGACTCTAACTTCCGTAAAGCCGCCTCAATAGCAACACTTTCGGCCGTTGTGGAGGATACGACAGCAGTAAAGCGAACAGACCACTTACAGTCCAATGAAGGAATGTAAAAAGCCGCGGCGCTTAATTGTTTGACGTTGTCCACAGAACCATCCGTGAAAAATTTAAGTTGACGGGCATACTCTGCTTCAAAATGTTTAGGTACGAGCTAACGCATTGCTGCCAAAGGAGAGCTGCGCTTTGCGCTCACATGGGAAATTATGACCTTAGAGTCGAGGGTCGGAAAAGACCAGGGGGTTTCAAACGTTTCCTTTCCCTTTGAACATTAAAGCATAAAAAACTAAGAGAATTAAGTGGCAAGTAGGCCTTCAACTCACATCTCTTGCAGAGCCGTTGGAGAAGGGATCGCCCAGCTACCGTCTCTCCTAGGCGGCCAAGGTGCATCATTACTAGTCTCTGAAAAGCGACAAGGCAAAGAGGTTTCGATAGAGACTCATGCAGTACTGCCTTATTCGCAGCCGCCTGAGAAACTCCAATGGCTCTTCTTAGGCCTTTCTGTATACAAATTTGAGACGTTCAAGCCGTAATACCGAGGGGGAAATTAAAGGTAATTGATACAATATGCGACTGACCACCAGCAGCGCTCCATGAAGTTAGACCATTGAAGAAGGATGCTCACTTGCAATTCTAGGGATCATATTCACACGCGATGATATATGAAACAATAGCGTCGTCGGTTTTCGACACTGTAGACGCGAGTCAATAATGACGCCTAAGAAACGCGTGTGGTTGAATTGGCGGATGCAAGAGTGACAAAGGTCTATCCTCAAAGGCGCTTGACGTCTTCCTACGCCTGGAAACAAAACAAAGCCGGAGTTTTCTACTGATAGAGACAACCCACACCTTAAAGGTAAGACTGTGCTCAAAGTAGAGCCTGTCGAGCTATCAGGACTAATCGCTTGCGTTGATATCCAGTAATCCAAATACAGATGTCGAAAGCATATACTGACATACGCACTTGCCTGCAATTTTTTTGCAACGAATCGGTAAGGCCAGCCATTACGACGTTAAAGAGCGTAGGGGAAGGAACACTTCCTTGCGGCACACCTCGTGAGAGAATCCTTTCGATGCCTAAGGTACTCCCTAACCGTCCACAAACCGCACGATCACTGACGAACGTGTAAATGGATATTAACATATGGCCCTGTATGCCCATGCTTTGCAAACAGTTCAGGATTGCCCTCTGAAACACGCTGTCATAAGCATTTGCAACGTCAAGAAAAATGGTTACGGTGGAAAGGCCGAAAGCTCTCTGGTGTTCAGCGTGACTCACCAAGTCTAAAACGCTATTTTGGGCACTAAGACCTCGGCGGAATCCTGTCGTACATGTTGGCAGTGCCTTGCTGTCCTCAAGCCACCACGATAAGCGTTCATTTACCAGCTTCTCTATCAACTTAGCGACACAGGAGGTCAATGACACAGGGCGATACGAGGCAAAGTTCGTCATGTCTTTGCCAGCCTTCAGTAGTGGAACTACTTGGGCCACCTTATATGACGGAGGAACATCGACAGTCTCCCAAACTCGTTTATGAAGTTGAGGAGAACGTTCTTGAGTTCCAAGGGCAGGTTATTCAGCATTTGGTTGGTGATGCCGTCAGGACCAGGTGCACACCGGCGCCGCAGGTCACTGAGCGCAGTCTGAAGCTCACGAAGCGTGAACGGGACATCCATGATAGACCTGGAGGAAGCAGGTGGTGTATATATATCCATTCCAGGATTAGCACATACGAGTGCGCCTGCAAATTGCTCTGCCAAGCACGCAATAGGTTTTAATTGTGAATTGCAAGAGCTTCAAAATGCTTCGAAGGGCGAGATTCTCCAGCAAGGTTGCCAATGACTCGCCATATTCTCGTCAGCGGTGCGAACACAGTGAAACTAGCGCAGATTGAGGCCTATTGCTACCTGCAGAGCTTGTTCGTGTGCCGTCAGATGGTAGAATTGAGCCTACTGAAGGTCGCCTTCAAATTTCTGTTGTCCTTCTTCCGCATGAGTTGGCGGTCCACCCTTTTTCTCGCTGCGCAATGGTTCCTGAGATTTAAATCCGGGGCCAGAAAATGATCAGGTAACTTGACCGCCGTAGTTGCTCCCAGCTTACTAGAAATCATTTTGTCAATAACATCACCATAAACACGTTCTAGTTGCTCCCTGTACTTGTGCCAGTTGACTATACTGCTGATTTAAGGACCACGCATACGAAATTCGTCAGCAAACACAAACATTGGACAGTGGTCACTTCCCATGCGGTCAGGCGATGTTGACCACCTCACGCGGACGTCAGGTTAATGCAGTGTCAGGTCTATAGCTGTCGCTGAGGCTGGAGGCCAGAAGAAAGTGGGGCTCCCGTCATTGTCACACACAGGTCCAAACTGTCAATAGCGTCTACGAGTTTGCGTCCACGGGAATGCGTGTTCCTGCCACCCCAGACGGCATGATGGGTGTGACTCTGAATAAACAGTTGTAAGTCAGCGCTGTGTTCGTCCTTGTTCGTCCTTCTTCTTTTCTGTCTTCTGTCTTCTTTTCCTTGGCTAAAAACGTGCCGTTGCGCTGAAGAACTATGAACTTCAATCAACAATACCAACTAGCCCAAGAACTAACTCTATTGAAATCACCGCAGATGATTCGAGAAGCTCGGCAGCGGTCGCAAAGCTGCTGTAGAAATAAATCCAATGCTACCTTCTTCCGCGGGGACAAGTGCACGGACGCAACAGAAAGGGTTCGAAAGCCGAGCTGTGTTCTCGCAGCCGCTACCTCAACGTCATCCGTGCAAAGATCGGCAACGCTTAGAGAAACATGTGAACTTTCTCTTCTTGTGTAAAGCGCGGCACTTCCTGCAGGAAATGACTTTATGCTGCAGTTTTTATTGGCGACATATCCAGTCAAACATCTCCCGCTTGGCAGGCCAGCTTCTTACAGGGCCAATACTGGATCACAAGTCTCTTTCAAGAATAGTTTTAGTTCAGCTAACCGACTTAAAATTCCAGCGCAGTTTCATTGCAATATAAACGGCACTTATCGGTGAATATTCAATCCACGAGATTTTGCTCCATCAATATTAGATCGAAAGGAAGTTCGCTGCGAAGGTAGTAATTAGGGACTCAAAAGAAAGCACCAGCTGTAGGAAGTTCTTCAGGTTACCAGGTGCCATCGCTGGAACATGTGAACGCAGAGCCCCAAACAAAACATGAAGAAGGTCGGACATACCTTGATTTTTGAGCTCCTTATTTTGCGCAACACACTCACTAACAACATCGACAAAAGATGCCGGCGTGGACACACTCTTGTACGCAGTAGCTGGTTTTCTTCTCGCTTGTGCTTATGAGGATCCCCTTTTCCGTCGAGTCTGGCTGTGATCCGGCCGCTCAGGAACGTGGACACTTTTTGCAGAAGGTCGAACAACCGACCCGCACGCATTGAAACTTTTCATCTTGCTTGACTCAGATCTCTTAGGGACATTGTTGGGTAACGCAACAACATCAGACTCGAACACTGGGAACTCGTCTAATCCTGGCACAGGCGTCTCAGTCGGTGGGGTTCTGCGACAAACAATAAAGAATATTCGACGGTTTAGAGCGTTCACATGGAAAGGGCAGCCTCCGAAACTCTCTGGATGATGACCACCGCAATTGGCGTAAGCAAAATCGGCCTTGCAGGTATTAAAGTCGTGGTCGCCACCGCACCGCTTACATCATCGATCATTTGTACAAACTTTGGCCACATACCCAAACCGTTGGCATCTAAAACACCGTAAAGGAGCTTCATTGAATTAGGCAACTGCGTGTTTTCTGAATCCCAGATCAATTTTTTCGGGGCGCTCTGAGTAGGGAGCGAATGTCAGCACGATAGAGTTGGTAGGTATCGCTGCCCAATCTTTTTCTAGAGACTCCACACGATGCACGAGTCGTTTCAGGTGCAGAATACCTTGTGATTTCAAGGAATCAAGTAGGTCGCTTTGATACACCCTTAATAACACAGGTGTTCTTCATGTAGGAATGGGGCAACCACACGTCAACTTTGATGTCACCAATCTGAGAGCACTGCAGGAGCTTGTCAACCTACTCTTGCGTCGAGACATCCAGCTGAAGAGCCTTTTGCATTGTGAACCGAGTACGAATCGGTGCTAATATCGGCAGTGATTGAATGACCGCGAAAAGTAAGATGGGATTCTTCTCTCTTAAATCAACCCCTTGCTCTTTGGGCTGAATCACTACCGCGATCCCTACCGTTCGTTGCTTGCGATGACCCACCTACTTCAGGCCCTCACTGTCCACGTTAGCCATATCGGCTACTGACTAGTCACCATCCACGATCGTTGACTCATCCTCACTGAGCGATGATGTGTCGCTGGACGGGTGTTCGTCTCCATGTTCTGGTCGCTCCACGGCCTGGGAAACCATGGCCGCCTCTTCCGAGCCAGCGTCCTTTGATTGGCGTGGTCCCTTTAGGCTTTCCGGCGCTGGAGCAGCCGTACTTTTCCCATAGGAACAGTTCCGCCTTGAAAATGGAGCCGTCCTCGAATAATCAAATAAAACTAGGTATATTAGGCAATTCTTAATTCATAAGAAGGGAGACGCCAAGGACTTGAAAAATTACAGGCCGATCAGCTTACTATCCGTTGCCTACAAAGTATTTACTAAGGTGATCGCTAATAGAGTCAGGGCAACGTTAGACTTTAATCAACCAAATGATCAGGCAGGCTTTCGTAAAGGATATTCCACAATAGATCATATTCACACTATCAATCAGGTGATAGAGAAATGCGCAGAATATAACCAACCTCTATATATAGCTTTCATTGATTACGAGAAAGCATTCGACTCAGTGGAAACCTCAGCAGTCATACAGGCATTGCGTAATCAGGGGGTAGAAGAGCCTTATGTCAAAATACTGGAAGATATATATAGCAACTGCACAGCTACTACAGTCCTCCATAAAGTCAGCAATAAAATTCCAATAAGGAAGGGCGTCAGGCAAGGAGACACGATCTCGCCAATGCTGTTCACCGCATGTTTGCAGGAGGTATTTCGAGGCCTGAATTGGGAAGAGTTGGGAATAAGAATAAATGGAGAATACCTAAATAATCTGAGATTTGCTGATGACATTGCCTTGCTGAGTCACTCAGGAGCTGAACTGCAAATCATGATCAACGAGTTAGACAGGCAGAGCAGATCGATGGGTCTAAAAATTAACATGCAGAAAACCAAGGTAATGTTCAACAGCCTAGCAAGGGAACAACAGTTCACAATTGGCAGCGAGAGCCTAGAAATGGTGCCGGAATACGTCTACTTAGGGCAGGTAGTGACAGCTGATCCGGATCATGAGAGGGAGATAACTAGAAGGATAAGAATGGGGTGGAGCGCATATGGCAAATTCTCGCAGATCATGAGTGGCAGTTTACCAATTTCCCTCAAGAGGAAAGTGTACAACAGCATAATCTTACCGGTACTCACCTACGGGGCAGAAACGTGGAGGCTAACGAAAAGAGTTCAGCTTAGGTTAAGGACAACGCAGCGAGCCATGGAAAGAAAAATGATAGGTGTAACGTTAAGAGATCGGAAGCGGGCAGAGTGGGTGAGGGAACAAACACGGGTTAATGACATCCTAGTCGAAATCAAGAGAAAGAAATGGGCTTGGGCAGGGCATGTAATGCGAAGGCAAGATAACCGCTGGTCTTTAAGGGTAACGGAGTGGGTTCCAAGAGAAAGTAAGCGTAGCAGGGGGCGGCAGAAGGTTAGATGGGCGGATGAGATTAAGAAGTTTGCAGGCAAAGGGTGGATGCAGCTGGCAAAGGATAGGGTTAATTGGAGAGACATGGGAGAGGCCTTTGCCCTGCAGTGGGTGTAGTAGGGCTGATGATGATGATGATGATATTAGGCAAAATTAGGTAAAACCCAGAGCTGAGGCGACAGTAGGTGGAGCAATCTGTGGCAACGTTCACTCCAAGCTTCCAGTCCCCTGTAAGATCGTGAGAAAGTGTCAAGCTCGCCTCTAGCTCTTAATTAAAGACACCGTCCTTAAAAGCCCGTCAAGCCCTACATAATGAGTGAGGAAGGTAGAACCTAGGAGTCATCCTGAAATATATGACCAAGCGCAACTAGAAGGCGGTCTTCAAAAATATTGTCTAGCTAATGCTGTAGTGCATCCTACATTGTTTGTAGATGAAGGCAGTTTATTATTAATTTTGTGCCGTTTTTTTTGTATCGTATGTCTTGCTGTTTTCGCCAGTGCTCTTTGTCGTTGCATGTCTGGGGTAGTATATACCTACATGGTCAAAATATGACAAGAATTTCGTTCTTATTATTTCTTGCAGGCTGGAAATCGTAAGGTGTTTGTTCATTCGTTCGTTCCTTCGTTCGTTCGTTGGTTCGTTCCTTCTGTCTTTCATTCATTGATAACAGGTTTACTTCAGGCAAAAACAAATCTTTCCAAGGGACGTCGGAGAAGGCTACACTGTCTGACGAGGCCGTGCAATCACTTGAGGTGATGAGTTCAATGAAAAAACGTGAAATGAGCACAAGCTGAAAAAAAAACAGCATCGTTGCATGAACAAAAATCTATGCACTTTTTACGCACAAATAAAGAATAATTCAAAAGGAATCGATTTACCGGAAAACTTAAAAACTATTTAAAGAAAATTCAACCATTCGAAATAGTTAACAGTAGTTAGGAGTGAGAGAGAGAGATAAGTTGCACCTTAAATCTTAATTTTTCGAATTTCTATAACTACACATTTATTTATTCGCAGGAGTGGAATGCGCAATATTCATAATCACGAGATACATAGAGATGAACTGAGGAATTTACCATCCATACTTCTGAAAACCATCCTTTTTGCATGCACGTGGCGCTTCAATAAATTTTCTGTGCAGTTCTTAAGTGCCAGTGTATTTATGATATATGACTCATGAACTTTTACTCCCTTGTAGCACGATGTGTTCGTAATCGGCTCAACAGTCGTTCAGTTGGCACGACTCGCAGTAGGTTTCAAATTCACCCACACATATTTCAGTGCGGCGCGATATTAGTAACACGCCAGGAGCCTGGCAGCAATCTCTGTTCAGCAGATGTGAATGACTAAAAGGCTTGTGTGTGACCTCAGAAAAACAATGCAGATTCTCCGCTCACCGTTGCCGGCGAGCTGAGACCCGCGCCGAGTAACGGCAACCTCGTAGACGACGCAGGCCCTAGTCGGGGCGCGCGAGCGCCCAACTGCAGGCACAAATAAAGTTTGCTCCAATCCAATCCTATCCAATTCGCCTTTGTAAGGAATTTATGTGCTCTATGTTGCCCCGTGAACTGTTGGAATGAGTGGTCAGGTGCATGAATTTCTGGACTAATGAAACCATTGTTAAAATGCTCAAAATGAATACTAGCATTTGGTAACCCTAATAGCCTGTCCTAAAGACCGCTCTACCTCCAAACGCCCAAAAATAGCCCACTTTCAACTTCCGAGTGCATATTCTCCACAAAGTACATGCACGTCGCCGAGACAGATTAAACTTATCCACAGAAACTTCCTTCAACCTGAAAGTGACAACGGCAGCGGGCTCTCTGCGTTCAATAAATGTTCCAGTCGGCATATTCCCGTCGAATCCTGAACAGGTGAATTTCACCGACAGAACAACAATACAGCTCAACCTACGGAGTCCCTTGAAAGCAGTTTAAGTCATAGCGGACTTCTGCTTACTTCCTCTTTGCATGAGTATTTGCGCGCCACGCCGCATACTAAGCGGTACATCCGCTCCAAAAGCTGCTTCTCCATAAACATGGCGCTTCGCTACGCCTCAGCGAAAAGTAGCCAGCATGCAAGGTACTTTCTATATCGACGCGGCACGATGTTCTTTCTTCTTTGCTACGCAAAGATGCCAAAGCTTCGAAAAACTTCTTGTGCATTGAAATTTATTCTAGCGAGACTTCTCTTCAGTGTCAAGCACAGATGCCCTTTTTTTCATTCTGTGTAGGCCAGCGGTTTCTAGCACTCCAAACAAGCTGCTATTCTTCAAGTCTACTTTAAAGCATAGGCAGACCGCAAATCAAGCGCACTTGGCTCGAACGCGCGACTTCCTGTTCTTCGAAGCCAAACTAAAAAGAAAATTACTAGGAATTTTGTTACATTGGTGCTTATTTATTTTACTCTTTCAGTGCTCTTGTTGTTCAAGGCAGGAACACTGATAGAAAATGCAATAAGAAATAAAAAAAACCGCAATGCGTAGTAAACGCGAATTACTATTGTTATTTTAAACAGTGAAGTAGAAACAGTAATTTTCAATACTTAGCATAATGAAGGTCAATGGAAGTATGGAAGTAAAGTGCATTACTGGCAAAATAACTCATAACTAAGGTCCTTACATAGTGAAGAAACCTTATATCACCATAAGCTGTTGTGAATGCAATAGCTCAGGCATCAGCTTGTACGGGACGAAAGCAGTCATTGTTTCAAAAGTCTCAGTGTGGTTGCTTGAAAATTATTACACTGCTCGGTTATAAATTTTACTCAGCACGTCGATGGGTAACGACATTACGATATTGCTAGCAAAATGACTAAAGCTCTAATGCGTAAGTTCTTTGAGATCCCATTATGTACATAAAAAGCGCGCAATATCTCCCCAAGAACCTGCAAACATATGTTTGTCGCCTATTCTTGTCTAGTCCTGCAGTTGTACGCAATCCAATACAGCAGATTTATACACTGTTCTTAAAAGAGCGCGAGAACTATGCCTGCTGGGCTTTACATTAACTTTACCGCCTTCTGTGCATCAGTTTCTTTAGTTTGCTATTTTTTCCGTAATGTACATTGCGCGTGGTAAGCATAAGGTTATTCTTATGCACAAACCAACAAAAAAATTCGACTTATGTGCTATCACACATGTATCCGACTTCTCCTGGTACCGTCATACCACAAAATATATTCAAATTTTAGCGAAAAGAGAGAGAGCAGTATCAACCTTACAATCGTTGTATATCATCTTGATAATATTATCGTTCACAAGCAAGGATGCTGGAGGATGGGCTTTGTATCTAGGTAACAAAGAATTGCAGACGGCCAATCGAAAATGCTTTACACCTATCGCAATCGCAACGAAAACATCGGGCTCTAAGATAAACGTACAACTGAACCTTGTATGATGATATACGCATACAATTAAAGTGTTTACTAGGTTTTAAATCTGCACAGGGGTTCAGAAAAATGCGCATCACAGTGGTCCATGTCAATAAACACCTGAACAAATGTCGTGCATTATATATTTAAGGCGAGAAAACTATAGTAATTTCTTTTTTTATATAAATGTTGAGCACAAAGAAAACAAATTAATATTATTATTATTAGTGAGCCTGGGCTTTCGTTGAAAAAATCCCGTGAATTTCGCATTTGACCACCCTCCCACATGCACTCCTTTTAAAACAGTTTCATTTACCGCATTACTAACCCGCAAAATAATATCACGTTTTTAGTCTAGTTTAGCTCTACAAAGCATGGGAGTACTGTTCAGCATGAAACTATTTGAATGCGCGCATAAAATATCCCTGATATGGCAAGCAGTTTTGAGGAGGAAATTTTTTTCCATTAGCCGTCATAGCCAGGCAATTTATTTTACTGAATACCTCAAAGGAAAACGTTCTACGCTGAGGTATAATCAGGTATAAGCAATTACATTCCTTTTAGAGTGTAGCTGGCGTTGCTCTGCTAAAGCCCAAGTCTGAGTTTTTTTTTTAATGGTCTCCTCTTGTCTCGTTCAACATTCGCTTCTACAGTACGTACGGATACCTGAACTAAAACCAGATATCAACTGTTTACTTCTTACTTATGCTTCAGTTTGGTTTTAGTTCCGGACAGATTGGGCATTATTCCAACTAAAGATGCCTGAGCGCAAGGAGAAAATTGTGCACAATGCCGTTATTGACAGCGCATTCATTAGGTATGCCCATTGTAAAGAGTTTGCACCACAAAGAGCTTTCTCTTCGGCCGTCTCGGGTGGCTTGTAATTGGTCCCCAACTATTTCAAACCTTTCGAAGACAACAGCGACACACGTCCTGCTCACTTTTAAGGCTAGGACTTTGACGGATGCTATAACAGCCTTTCCAGATGCCACGCTCACCCATCACCACTCCTCCCCCTTGTCTCGTATCGATATTTCATTCACCCCAGCCTGCACACACATAACAGAGGAAATTCTTAGTTCCTGCTTGTTTCAAAGAAACGGACCCACTTTCTTGAAGATATAGGCGATAAGACTATCTCTAAAGACGCGGAAAAGAAGGACGGCTCATGGTACAGATTGAGCTTTCTTCGTTTGCCAAGCAAACAAGACAAAAAAGAGTAAAGACAAAAAAGTGTGCCGAATAAATCATGACTTGAACTTCGCCCCTTATGTCATAGGTGTGGTGTATAGTGTTCCCTTCACGTGCGAGAAGAGCTATATAGGTCAGAAATGAAAATGCCTGAATACCCGCCTACGTGAGCACAACGCTTCTTTGGAGGCGGCCTCTTCCTCAAACGTAACCCTGCACTATAAAGATTGTCGTCATAACACCTAGCCTAATGAGGAAACATGTACTACCCTATTTAAAAATTCTAAGACCTTTTACATTCCCAAAGATAAACTAAATAGAGAAATCGGCGAAACATTTCATATTCACAAAAATCGCGACACATGCCTAAGCACCCCATCCGTCCTCCTTCATGACTGCGGACTATTGTATCTCGATCCCCATGACTGTAGTTGCCAGAGTATGAGTGTTGCTGGTAGTGCTCATGCGCGCTCATGGTTTTAAGAGGGCATATTTTACGTGTTCCTTTTCAGTAAACCTTCAGTTGCTAGTCAGCGCTTGTCCCGTCTTCTTCATTCTTGTCCCTGTTCCTGCGCTCCTCTTGTTCAAGTATGTACCAACTAGCTCAACTCGCCGTGTTAGTGAAGCTATCTGACATGTGTCACTGAAAAATGTCGCTTGCAAAGAGGTTACTTAAATTTTTCCAACTAGATGTGCTCGAAGTATACTTCCTAGAAGCAATCCTGTTGTGCAGAAATGTAAATAGTCCCAGCTCACTTCAAAACTGTAATCTGATGACTTATCTCTTATTTCATGTCTAGCCCACCCATCATGTAAAACCCCGCCCCCGTGCAGTCATTGAGGTATTGGAAATAAATCAATATTTTAGCTTACTGCACGCGTAATGACGGCTTAGTGTGGCGACGCTCGCTCGTTACGAGGGATAGTGGTCATACTTTTCGAACTAACAGAGTACCACACCAGTAGACAACTCCCTAAACTAAAATATATTTTGATACGGGATAGCAAGCCATGGAAGAGGACGGCATGATGACAGATGAAATACAATTTAATGGCTGCGGGCCTAGCGCGAGCGCTGAGCCCGGCGCCACTGCCCTCTTCCTCGTCTTCTTCGTAAAATTACTCGGGGCCCCTGAGCGATCGTTCCGATCGAATGTTTGAAATCTGAAGGGTGACGTGACGATGAGCATGGTCATAAAGGACTAAACATGAAAGGCCTGCCCCTAAGATGAACGAGATGATCTGATGAAGGTTGCCCCCAGACTTTCAGGCCCAGCGATCGGTGGCCCAGAGCCGAAGGTCAAGGTATATGGACCCGCAGGGCAGCATCGGCGGGGGTGCCGTCTTGCTTATTCTCGTCGTCTGGTCATAGTGCGTCTGGTGCTGGCCGTCGTGTCTTGTGATCGGGGCTTTGGAGGGGGCGGGGGAAAGTGGCTCGCCGGGTCTCTGGTCAGGTCGAGCTGGGGTTACACGAACGGCGGATTACAGGTCCCCTCGGCCGAGGACCAAGGCGAGCAGAAGGCTGCGATCCTCCAGGGGTCAGGATGACGATGTGTATCCCGCACCTCCACCAAGTGATACGAGGTGGCAAGCCAAGGAATAGGACGACATGATGACAGATGAAATACGAATTAATTGCAGCGAGCCTAGCGCGAGCGCTCCGTCCAGCGTCACTGCCCTTGTCTTCGTCTTCTTCGTAACAGTATCATTAACTGCGAACCCTACGGGTTTCAAAAATGCACCTCTTGGCTGCTCAGTAGGAACCGTGTTAGACGCTTCAAACTACTCGGCTTGTGACTCATTTCACTTGTGCATGTTTTTAGGGGGATTTTACAAGAAGAAAAACTTGCGGTCTACGTTCAATATTGAGAAGCGATGCTTCAGGGGTTAGAAGCAGAGCGGTCAAAAGACAAATGCAACTAAACCCCATGCACGTAGGATAGACGCCACATGAACCACGAGAAAAAAAAAGACTATACCAGAGCGCGACAACGAAAACGGACAACTAGGAGACACCACAAAGCACATGGCACAAAGAGAATGGCACAGTGACCCTCGAGAGGGAAGGACTCCAGAGAATTAAAAATGAACAGGCTCAAAACGACTGTTCTGGACGCTCGGCTGCTGAGCCAGGTTCACGTGCATCACTTGGTCGCCGTCACGTGAGACGACAGACAAACGAAACAAAATTAAAGCGCATAGCTTTTTTCCAGCGTTTGATTTAGTACTGCTTTGCTGATGCTTAAAAACTGATTACTTCCTACAGGTTGGTCCGTGTTGCTCTCAAAGTGATTGTCCTATCCGCGTTTATTGCCTGTGTTTTGCGCACTGAAGTACTTTGTCTTTAATCATAAAGGCTTGTTTACTGATAACCCTCGATGTGTATGCAAGGAAACAGCATACCACGCAACCCGCATGTATTCCTGATATAGAGCAGCTGAGGCGTGGCTTGGAATAAACAGGTGTTTTTTCTCCTTGGCCTAAGCTTGTCCTCGCTATGCATTTTTGCCTTCGCCACCTTTTGTTGTGGCTGGCTCTCCATTAACGAGTTTAATTAGTAATCCGACGTTCCAACCACTCATAGTTGCACAGAACG
This sequence comes from Amblyomma americanum, assembly GCF_052857255.1. Taxonomy (NCBI): domain Eukaryota; kingdom Metazoa; phylum Arthropoda; class Arachnida; order Ixodida; family Ixodidae; genus Amblyomma; species Amblyomma americanum. Next base: position 120,603,167 of record NC_135505.1, on the reverse strand, counting down.
TAGGCTTTAGTTACGCGCGTGGCTCATCATCATCATCATCATCAGCAGCAGCAGCCTAACGGCGCCAAATGCAGGGCAAAAGCCTCCCGTTTACCTCTAATTAACCCTGTCTTTTGCTAGCTGCGTCCATCGTATGCCCGCAAACTTCTTAATCTCATCCGCCCACCTAACTTCCTGCCGCCCCCTCCTAATAATAATAATTGGTTTTGGGTGAAAGGAAACGGCGCAGTATCTGTCTCATGTATCGTTGGACACCTGAACCGCACCGTAAGGGAAGGGATAAAGGAGGGAGTGAAAAAAGAAAGGAAGGAAGCTAGAGGTGCCGTAGTGGAGGTCTCCGGAATAATTTCGACCACCTGGGGATCTTTAACGTACGTGCACTGACAACGCACAGCACACGGGCTCCCTTAGCGTTTTGCCTCCATAAAGACGCCGCCGCCGCGGTCGGGTTCGAACCCGGGAACTCCGGATCAATAGACAAGAGCCCTAACCACTGAGCCACCGCGGCGGGGTGAGAAGCAGAGCGCTTGCCTTTTCTTGGAGCCCACTCCGTTAGCCTTAGGAACCAGTGGTTCTTTTTCCATCGCATTACATGCCCAGGCCAAGCCTATTTCTTCCTCTTGATTTAGAGCTAGGATGTCATATCCTAATCAAAAGCAAGAACGCGACATGCCGCTTTTCTTGACACGCCAAAGTGCGACATTTACAGTCAGTGTGAGATGGAAATATTTAGTAAAAATTGAGGTTATTAAAGGTTTCCATTGAATTTGCTTGCCATCTTGCTTGCCATCGTCCCTCGTGCTTTGGCACTCATGTTAGCGGGCGGCGCGAATTTGTCAGAAAGTTCTATATGTACCTAAAGAGAAGCTCCATCCGAGACAGAAAAGAAAGACCCATTAAGTGGAGAGCCCTTTTCAATACTTCCTACCTTTCAGGAAGACCTCGCTTCCCTGCTTGAGCTCTCAAAGATGGTTTCGTGCGCTTTTACGGGCACTCCTCATTTACGCTGATATTTTCACCCATCGCTGGCGGTGCTCGAGTAAACACGCTCGTGGGTGTCTTGGAACTCGAACTGTTTCTAGGGTGAATTTGTGTGGTTGAAAGAGAAAAAGTGGGCGGGGACAAGCGCGCAGTCGACGACGCCGGATCATACCCTGGTATTCTGGACAAAAACATTTTTTTAGCGGGAAACCGTTTTCGAGCGCATTTTTTTCATATATAGTAAGATTTCACTAAAAAATCAACATATCAGCAGGTCACCCAATGGCAGTCTTGTATTTTTTTTTATTAACGTTTTTGCTATCGTCAAAAGCGTTCCCCATTGGTTTCCTATGGCAGTCTTAACTGTTCGATGCATCGCTGTAAGCACTTTAGAAGAAAGATTTTGTAACATATCAAAACAATGGATCATTACCTTCAATATTTCCATAACAGTGTCTTACAATCTCCCAATTTTCAAAATTTCTGCCCGAGAAATCTGGACTTTTTCGGCAAAACGGGGAGCCCGAACGCTTTCACGTTAAAATGATTTCTCTCGATGGATTTCAAACTCCTCACGCTAGTGTATTACATTAGGGGACGTTCTTACCGCAGACCCTGAATTCCCATAGTTTTGAAGTGAAAGGCGGTAAGCGTAGCCTCCGGTATGCGCTAAAAAAAAAAACAATATCGTCGTGCCCATTTCGCTTGCAACCGTGCGCTGATAGTTCTACCAGTAATTTTTATGTTTTCCTTAGCTCACAAAAACTCCGTTACAAGTGAGAGTAGACTATTTGTGATTAGGACGCAATACCGCGTCAACGCAAGCCAACTTCTATTGTTCGCCATTGTGTGCCTTCAAACAAAGGTTTGGTTTAGGTTTCAGGGGGGGGGGGGGGGGGGGGAAGGGGAGGGTATAACAACGGCCCTAAGCGGCTCAGGCTATGAGGGACGCCGTAGTGAAGGGCTCCGGCAATTGCGTCCACCTGGGATTCTTTAACGTGCACTGACATCGCACAGTGCACGGGCCTCTGGAATTTCGCCTCCAATGATATTCGACCACCACGGCCGGGATCGAACCCGCGTCTTTCAGTTCAGCAGCCGAGCGCCATAACAACTGATCTACCGCAGTGACCCTTTAAAGAACACAATAAATCAGCAACCAATTTGTCGTTCTTACCGAAGTAAGCCTTCATGAAGCACTATTACTTTCAAGGGCAATGGATCATTACAACGAAAGAAGCCTCCAAAAAAATAAATACTTGTGAAAGCCTTGAGTGGTCCTCTCTGTGTCGATGACACCGCATCCTCGCAAAGCTAGGAAGGCATTGACAGGCTTGGAAAAAAGTGTTCACTACTAAATGAATAGAATGAGTGTTTCACAGTACGCTAGACTGCTTCCGCCCTCACTCTCTGAATGAAAGTGTTTGGAATCTGCATCCTCGGCGATCCACAAAACGAAAACGATATAGGTGGTGGGTGACTGCGCAAAAGCAGGTTTGCATGAACTTAGCTGAAGTTAGATGCCAAGTTTCATTGCCCGTTTCATGCGTTAATTCATTAAAACCACTGATCTAATAAGAAGATTTTGAAGCACTTTTGAGCTGTAATGGAATATTTTTAGCACGCCGGATGGACAGCTGTACAAATACGTACCCTTTGGATTCTTCGTTATAATGACGTGAATTGGCTGTGAACCGTCACACATGCATGCCATTTTTTTGTTTGGAAACCAGCCGTTGACATGAAAGTTTTATCAGTCAGTTGACAGACTCATTCTAGGTACAACTTTACTATTTGTATGCATGTGAAACTACCCAAAATAAATGCCTTATAAAGAATTATTATGAACCAGAGTATCGTGTGCACGATTGACAGCGGCACTTTCACTTTCTCGATTTTGCCGAAATGCGCTCCTTTTAGGAAAGCAGCAATTTCGAGCAGAGTTTTCAGTTTCACCATAAAAGGTTTCTTGTGTGATGCAGTTTGAACCAATTCCAGGCGCCGTCTTGCAGCTGCTTTTTGAGGTTTTTCATTGCTAGCTCTTTCTTCCCAGCCCGGCACTGGCTCCTTTGCACTCTTGTAAAACAAGTCATGTTCGATTACATGAAAATCGTTCCAAATTCCTGCAATTCCAACATTTTCAACGGCAGTATGCCCGGAAGAACCAAAAATTCACTGACTGAAAATCCTCGAGAAAAGGCTCTGAAACACCTCTCTGCTTAGGTGTCCTGCTGGCGTCAGTCCATGGTCGACTGTAGGCATTCAATTCGAGTACGTGCGTCTGAATTCGGCACAGTGCTGGACGATGCTGCACGCAGGCTGATTATAATGATAGGGATAGGCAGCTGTCATCACTTCACAGCTTCCTGGGTATCGTGCCGAACAATGCGAAGCCTACGCACTCTGCTGTTCGCATTTCTTTTGTTCGCACTTTTACCTGGGAGGTAAAAAACGGGCTTTAGAGTCGTCCTACAAAGCATCACAGACGACTCTAGCATTTTTATGGCACCACCAAAGTAAAAGCGTTATGAAAATCAATGCGAACAGCGGAGTGCCCAGGCTTCACTTTGATCGCGCTTCTTTCACTCGCCCCTTTACATTCTTTCGCGAAAAGTGGTTGCCGTGTGCGGATTTTTATTCTTTGCCAAAAATACGCGCCTTCATTGAGCGGCTGCAGCCTATACGTAAGCAGCCAATTATTAGAGTGTGTACAGCTTTAATAAGTTGATTTTGCACACCCAGACAAGCAGCATATTTGTCCAAAAATTCAGTCGATATTGAAGGCCCTTTTCTGTTTATAATCTGAGAGATCTGTACATTTGAGAAGATAATATGTTTCCTGATTAAAATCTACTCCTCCTGAATTAATTTCACCCAGATAATTGCGTTTGTCATTGATTTAGACAAAATGTTGGAAAAGAAAGACAGCATACACAGCCATAAAAATGAGCATGATCTCGTTGCGTCGTCTTTACTTTCACCCTCGTCCTTATTCGCGCTGTTCATTTATAATGAGCATTCGCTTTCGCTCGCTTCCGAATCCTTTTGCATATATGCACCGATGTAGCTTTAGCATTTCAAATGCTTATGGGGATGTCATTACAGACGAATTTTCCTTTGACGTGTTCTTTGTTACCAGTTTACAGACAAGAAAAGAAAAAGTTCTGACACCTGAGTAAAACTTTCAAAAACACGTACTTAAGTTCAATGCAGCCTTTCGACTACGGAACCAAATTCTGTGATTTGCGAATTCTAGTCATGATCGCCTGTGAAATAAGCAGTGTTTAGAGATTCAGATTGCAGCCGACAGATTTTGGTATACGTGACCACGCGTGCATAATTTTGGATTAGGAATTCTGTGTGTTGCTGTTTTCTCGTGACGGTATATTAAACTCTAGAGGTGTAGGCGTCTCGAGGATACGCAACCCGTGTAATATCTGTTTTAGCATTTGGGATTGAATTTCAACGTGTGGCATTCCTGAAAAAGGGTATTGTAGTGTTTATATGCATTCAATGGCAGGATAACACGTGAATGTTGTACACGTGGTTCGTAAAACAAAATATTACGCTCAGCTCGCAAAAGGAGTCGTAGAAAAAAAATAAAAAGACAATGTAAAGCACCAATAATTTCAGGCTTCGAGGATTCATTATAAGTGACATTTTTTGCTTTGCATATGCTCCGCATATTTTTCTCGAAGGACGGAGCTGAAAGCTATATATATATATATATATATATATATATATATATATATATATATATATATATATATATATATATCTATATATATATATATATATATATATATATATATATATATATATATATATATATATATATATATATATATATATATATATATTAGACGAATCATCGTAACCAGCTAAGTGGATAACTAAGTGGTTAGCTAAGTGGTTAGCCACATCAGTTTTTAGAATTTCAAAAACGCGATTACTCTCTCAGCTGCGGCACGACAAAATTTGGCTACATCGTGCTAAAATACACGCACTTTCGAAAAGTATGCAGGCGAAACAACCCTTCTAGTGGTCGTAACTCGTAACTAGTCGAAATCGCCGAATTTTGCCATGCCACAGCGGCGAGAGTAATGGCGTTTTCGAAATTCTAAAAACTGATATGGCTATTACTAACGGTCGGCTACAAATCTCTAAGTGCAATCATGTGTCTATCGGGAATAGTTAAAAAGTTAGCTATTAAAATTCGGATAGTCACTTAGCTAGTTTAGATGATTCTCTTGTTTCTTGACATCCGCCAACACTCATATTACTATGCCGCGAATTGTTTCTCGTTACCTGAAATTTTTTTTTTATTATTAGTGATCACCTTCTCTGAAACACCTGGCATATGCCTTCATCGCTTTTGAACTCATCCTATTGGAGCAATGTAAGTTAGTAATAATTCATTAACTCTTAACCGTAATTTAAAGCTGGAGTTCAGAGACAACTTTCAGCAGATTTAACAGTTTCTACCCTAAGATTTTTTTTTCCCTGAAGTAGATAACTGGCTTACGAATTCTGGAAAGGAAACAAGACAAGACAAGGCGTCCATAAGAAGTAGGCGCCCGCGAAAGTAAGCGAATGTTATACTTACATCCACTTGGAGATGTTTCATTTATGTGAAAATTGTAAGTATCATTTCGAGAATTGGACCAGAATGCTCACCGAATTCATAGCCGCGACCAGTACCATGCTCATAAATGAACGCTGCACTTAACCGGTGTGGTGCGTAGCATATTTTGCTTCGAGAATTCAGCATGTTTTGTTCGTTGTCGGCTGCTGAAAAGTGAAAGCACACGACAAGAGGTCAAGAAATGTGCTCACTAAATTATCCATTCATATTTTCATCAAAAATGCACTGCAGACCGCTATGGCTTACAACCGGCATAAAGAAAATCTTAACCCTTTTTGTTACAAAAGGTGTCTACTTTCATACTCAGCGATGTAAATGCTTTGAGTGAACAAGTAGACCTAAATATAGGGTATTTATTGACGGTTTTTTATGTAACTCTCATAAAATCGTCTTCACAATCATCATCATCATCATCAGCCTCACAACACCCACTGCAGGACAAAAGCCTCTCCCATGTTTCTCCAATTAACCCTGTCCTTTGCCAGCTGCATCAACCCTTTGCCTGCAAACTTCCTAACCTCCTCCGCCCACCTAACTTTCTGCCGCCTCCTGCTACGCTTGCCTTCTCTTGCAATCTACTCCGTTACTCTTAAGGACCAGCGGTTATAGTTATGGTTTGTTATTGTAGCCCTCACGCTAGTGGCTTCAAAAGATACGAGGTAGCCTGTTATTTTATTAATGGTGTAGATTTAGATGCCTCATGGAGCCAAAATGCGTCAACGGTTATAAAATTCGCCCATTGGCTGCAGGAAACCTACGTCACCAGACCGGAGCATTTCTATTTGCGGCCGAGAAGTGACGTCTCCAGATGGGAGCATTCCCATTGGCTATTGGGAAATGACGCAGCCCAACCAGAAGTGACATAACTTCAATAAAGGCACCAACAGCTGCTAATGATGTCGCGCTGCCAATATATGAATTGATTTGGTGTCTCTGTGAATTGTTTTGTATTTCTTGACGAACAGGTTTCTCCGAACACTGACGCATTGTCCTTTTATCGAAAGTGTACCTTCGTGTTTCCTTACTTTCTCTGAAAGTGAACAGTACAAATATCTGGCCCCTGCACCTAGTACTTTGAAACAATGGAACGCTAGAGCCTCAGTTATTGACGTAAACGCGCTTGCAATTACAGTGCTCAAAATACAATTCTTATAAAATTCCTTACTGAAAGCTATTGTCATGGACTAAACAGGGTAGTTCATCTAAGTCTTTACTAAATATTAAAAGATAGGCTGTTGGAGCTAGAAGAAAGTTTTTCAGGCACAGCATTGTCAGCGATGTAGCACATCAGAATACGGATATGGTGCGCGAACTAGCTGGATGGTTATCTAATAATTAACAGCCAACTTTTTACCCATTACTTTTAACCTTCCTAATAATTGAGATGTATGTTGCCCACCGTAGGTAATATCCGCATGAGATTTTAGAATTTCAAAACTGCGGTCATCATCGCCGCTGTGGCCCAACAAATTTTGGCTCTATCGCGCCAAAATAGATGCGCTTTGGAGAAGGTTGCAGGCAAAGCAAGCTCATTAGTGCACGTAATTCGGCGAATAAGACAAAATTTGTTGAGTCACAGCGATGAGGGCAACCTAGTTTTGAAATTATAAAATCTGATACGAATTTTACTTCCGGTCGAATATACGCCTCTCAATAATTCAGGAACAAAACAGTAAAAGTTAAAGATATAACCATTCAGTTTTAGTTAACCACCACCCTACTTACTCGTCAGCTGCATTTCGTTGTACGATACCACTGCGACCCGACTTTCGACCCCAACCTCGTCTTTGCCTCGAGTCCTCAATCTGGATGACACCACCCTCCTTTTAACAAGAAAGGAACACCTTCGGCGCCGCACAGGTGCTCTAATCCCTCCGTGTGCGGTTACCCTCCCCCGTGGTCTTACCCGTGCAGAGGAGGTTGCGCTTCGGAGGATACGGGTTGGGGTTGCCCTAACTCCAGCTGTGACACACAAGTGGCTGCATTTCAAAGATACATATCCCCGCCCCGGGTGTCCAGTCTGCAAGAAGAGAGACTGTGAGGCGGATATCCACTACCTGTTGTGGTACTGCCCAGCCCTGAAGCCGACGAGAATTCGGCACCTGGCGGCGGTGGGTCTCTCGCCGGAAAATCCGGATTGCTATATCGCTTGGACACAGGGTCCATATCATCGTTCACCTCTTGATTCCATCAAATCAACACACCTTTTTTCATTTATTTAAGCATCTTACTCATCTCTCACTTCATAGTTTTTATGTCCTGAGGCAATAAGCATCGCTTCAAAAAAAAAAAAAAGAACTGAACGCCTTTTTTTGAAAATTGTTCAAAATCTTAGGTGAAACACACTCTTTATCTGAGCAAAAGATCTATGGAAAGCACTGATTCGCGTTTGTTTTATGTGGAAATGGAGAGTATAAAAGATATACATTGGAAGAAATGTTTGGCCCTTAGGGTGAAAAGTATGTTCATTTAGGGCTGAACTGCGTTGCCACAATCACTAGTACTTATCTAGGCTATTTAAAGAGGTTAACCGTTGTCTTGCAAAAAATCATCCCTTAGGCCACACCTGGTCGTCCGAAGCGAACAACGCAGTTGCTGCTACTCACGGGCGCAGAAAAAAAAACTTTCCGTGCTCATGGGTGGCAATCGAACCACTGCCTCGCCGTTTGGGAGTGAAGCGATCTATTTGCTACCCAACCGAAATTCTTTATGCATTTTCATGTCTAGCTTTCACGGGAAAAACATTGAAAACTGTAACATTTTAAGACATTGTTAGAGAAATATAGAAGATATTGGTCCATTATTTTGATCTGTAGTAAAATATTTCTTTTAAAGTGTTTCCGTTGGCCGAATCGAACAGTTAAGACTGTCACAGAAAACCAATGAGGAACGCTTTGGACGATAACAATAACTTGCAAATAAAGAAGATACCACACTGCCGTCAAGTGATCTGCGGAGTTATTGACTGTTATAGTGAAGCCTTACATTATATGAAAAATTTTGTTTATAACTGGTTTCCCGCTCAAAAATGCTTTTGTCCGGAATTGCTGGGTATATACACAAGAACCGCCCGAAAACCAGTGATTGACGGAGAAAGGGTAAAATTATCTAATTAATTTAGGATCTTAATGCATGGCAGCCAGTAAGGTAGCGTATCCATAAGTTTGATTATTTCAATATACTTTGAAATTACTTCTTTAAAACACTCTTTAAGTGGCCGTGCATCAAGATTTGCGTGACGCACCTCCTTCCCGCTCCAACATTTACAAGACAATTCCAAAGCCATGACAACACCGTAAGGCACACCATCTTCGTTCTCAACTTTATCCGAGGCAACATTTTCTCATTTCGCACATGCTATTTTTATAGCGCGTTCTTGAAATAAGGGCGTGCAATACACTGCCGCGACAACCGACTTCGTATTCCAAACGCGTAGTTTCTGCATTGCGTCAAGACTGAAAGAGCTACGTAAAGCCGAGTCGCGGTTTGTCGAACGTATTGCTCTTATTAGTGAATGCGTGGCTCCGTTATTGTCTATACTCTTCCGTTGCAGGCTTTGATAAGCCCTAAACATAGATGTCGTGCTTAGAACGGTGTTCTTCGCACAAACAAAAATCTGGTTCAGCTTTTTGTGTATCCACGCTGAGGGTTTCGGAGCTTGCGCTGCTATGATTGTGGCAACGTTCAGTGTTGAGTTGAGTTGAGGTGTTGAATTCTACAGGTGGGATTAGCCTCGCTTATTCTGTCGGAAATTGCTCCACCGTCGCGTCACTTCTATGTTAATAATGTCTTAAAAGCTGTCGGATCTACCCCGCTATGCGCACAGTTACTTATAATAGCACATATTCTACTCCCGCAGTCACTATCTATGCACATATTCACTCCACATAGTCCACACCACAGTCCGCACCCGAAGTCGCCGTCTGTGCACATATTCAGTAACAGTAGAACATAGTCCACTCCAGAAGACACCATCTACGCACACATTCAATCACAGATGGACCGTTCCAGCTGTCACTAATTAGGAACAAGATCAGTGTCCTTGCAGAAATGTTAAAAGTTAGTTAGTTATATTGATTTTAATGGCGCAAAAGCAACTATGGCTATGATGCGCCAAACACAAGGTTAGGTTCTTGTTAAATGTTACACTTTTTATACCTAGAGTTTGTTTAAAACATTGGCTACATTAAGAAACTTAAAAATACTTGAAAGATCAACCAGTGCTTGATCACCTAAAAGCAACTTGGGGTGCAATGGGATGTATTCATTGTAGAGTGTTGTAAAATATGTTTTTCTCAGTTGTTCCAGTTTTCTACATGAAATTAAAATGTGGTTTACAGTGAGTACATCGCCGCACATTTCGCAGAGAGGTTTGTCTTGTTTTGTCAGTAAAAAGTTGTGTGTAAGGTGTGTGTGCCCAATGCGTAGCCGACATAAAATAACTTCAGTAAAACGTTCTTGATGTCTACATGATTTCCATTCTCCTAAAATGGGTTTTATAGAATGCAGTTTGTTGTTTGCCTGTTCTTCCCATGCAGCCTGCCACTTAATTCTGAGTTTACTGTGCACTAATTTCAAAAAATCCCTGTGTGGTATGTTATCTTGTTTTAGAAATGTTAAAAGAAGGCGTGCAGCCTCCTTTCCGCATGTCTGGTTTCCACTCGGGTAGACAATGTCCTGAACTGTACTGTGAAGGGCTTCTATCTTCTTGAAGGAAGCGAACATCACATACCTTTCCGCGTTGTACTCTGGGAAGTACATAATATAATGTTCGATATTCCCGCACACACCACATCAAGAACATAGCGGAGACGATGCCATGCCCATCTTATACATCCAGGCAAGAGTGCGAGCAGAGGCTGTGTGAATTCGATTTAGTAGATTAGCCTGGGATCTTAGTCCTTTGGTCACACATGGCTTGTGGGGCGCACTCCACGGGGTACTGAAATGAGAGAGCACCGTTTTCCTGTAGAAAATTTTCCATGGTCAGGTATTTTTTTTCATGGATTCCTTGACAGAACTTTATTGACGAGACTGTCTGCCACCTCACTGCTTCTGACTCCTATGTGAGAGGGCATCCATTAGAAATATAGAGCAAAGCCTCTGCTATGCAGATTCTGCACCAAGTGTAGAGAGTTTATAGGCAAGGCATCAGTAGGAAATTCGCGCTCTAACATCTGAAGGGCAGATTCTGAATCAGGATGACAACAGGTTGAGCCGGACCGGACTCTAACTTCCGTAAAGCCGCCTCAATAGCAACCCTTTCGGCCGTTGTGGAGGATACGACAGCAGTAAAACGAACAGACCACTTACAGTCCAATGAAGGAATGTAAAAAGCCGCGGCGCTTAATTGTTTGACGTTGTCCACAGAACCATTCGTGAAAAATTTAAGATGGTGGGCATACTCTGCTTCAGAATGTTTAGATACGAGCTAACGCATTGCTGCCAAAGGAGAGCTGCGCTTTGCGCTCACATGGGGAATTGTGACCTTACAGTCGAGGGCCGCAAAAGACCAGGGGGTTTCAACCGTTTCCTTTCCCTTTGAACATTAAGGCCTAAAGAACTAAGAGAATTAAGTGGCAAGTAGGCCTTAAACTCACATCTCTTGCATAGCCGTTGGAGAAGGGATCGCCCAGCTACCGTCTCTCCTAGGCGGCCAAGATGCATTACTAGTCTCTGAGAAGCGACAAGGCAAAGAGGTTTTGATAGAGCCTCATGCAGTACTGCCTTATTCGCAGCCGCCTGAGAAACTCCAATGGCTCTTCTTAGGCCTTTCTGTATAACACTTTTTGACGTTCAAGCCGTGATACCGAGGGAGAAATTAAAGGTAATTGATACAATATGCGACTGACCACCAGCGGCGCTCCATGATGTTAGACCATTGAAGAAGGATGCTCACTTGCAATTCTAGGGATCATATTCACACGCGAAGATATATGAAACAATAGCGTCGTCGGTTATCGACACTGTAGACGCCAGTCACTAATGGCGCCCAAGAAACGCGTGTGGTTGAACTGGCGGATGCAAGAGTGACAAAGGTCTATCCTCAAACGCGCTTGACGTCTTCCTACACCTGGAAACAAAACAAAGCCGGATTTTTCCACTGATCGAGACAACCCACACCTTAAAGGTAAGATTGTGCTTAAAGTAGAGCCTGTCGAGCTATCAGGACTAATCGCTTGTGTTGATATCCAGTAATCCAAATACAGATGTCGAAAGCATATACTGACATACGCACTTGCCTGCAATTTTTTTGCAACGAATCGGGAAGGCCAGCCATTACGACGTTGAAGAGCGTAGGGGAAGGAACAGTTCCTTGCGGCACACCTCGTTATAGAATCCTTTCGATGCCTAAGGTACTCCCTAACCGTCCACAAACCGCACGATCACTGACGAACGTGTAAATGGATATTAACATATGGCCCTGTATGCCCATTCTTTGCAAACAGTTCAGGATTGACCTCTGAAGCACGCTCTCATAAGCATTTGCAACGTCAAGAAAAATGGTTACGGTGGAAAGGCCGAAAGCTCTCTGGTGTTCAGCGTGACTCACCAAGTCTAAAACGCTATTTTGGGCACTAAGACCTCGGCGGAATCCTGTCGTACATGTTGGCAGTGCCTTGCTGTCCTCAAGCCACCACGATAAGCGTTCATTTACCAGCTTCTCTATCAACTTAGCGACACAGGAGGTCAATGACACAGGGCGATACGAGGCAAGGTCCGTCATGTCTTTGCCAGCCTTCAGTAGTGGAACTACTTGGGCCACCTTCCATGACAGAGGAACATCGCCAGTCTCCCAAACTCGTTTATGAAGTTGCGGAGAACGTTCTTGAGTTCCAAGGGCAGATTATTCAGCATTTGGATGGTGATGCCGTCGGGTCCAGGTGCACACCGGCGCCGCAGGTCACTGAGCGCAGTCTGAAGCTCACGAAGCGTGAACGGGACATCCATGATTGACCTGGAGGAAGCAGGTGGTGTATATATATCCATTCCAGAATTAGCACGTACGAGTGCGCCTGCAAATTGCTCTGCCAAGCACGCAATAGGTTTTTATTGTGAACTGCAAGAGCTTCAAAATGCTTCGAAGGGCGAGATTCTCCAGCAAGGTTGCCAATGACTGGCCATATTCTCGTCAGCGGTGAGAACACAGTCAAACTAGCGCAGAATGAGGCCTATTGCGACCTGTAGAGCTTGTTCGTGTGCCATCAAATGGTAGAATTGAGCCTATTGAAGGTCGCCTTCAAGTTTCTGTTGTCCTTCTTCCGCAAGAGTTGGCGGTCCACCCTTTTTCTCGCTGCGCAATGGTTCCTGAGATTTAAATCCGGGGCCAGAAAATGATCAGGTAACTTTACCGCCGTAGTTGCTCCAAGCTTACTAGAAATCATTTTGTCAATACCATCACCATAAACATGTTCTAGTTGCTCCCTGTACCTGTGCCAGTTGACTATACTGCTGATTTAAGGACCACGCATACGAAATTCGTCAGCAAACACAAAAATTGGACAGTGGTCACTTCCCATGCGGTCAGGCGCTGTTGACCACCTCACGCGGACGTCAGGTGAATGCATTGTCAGGTCTATAGCTGTCGCTGAGGCTGGAGGCCAGAAGAAAGTGGGGCTCCCGTCATTGTCACACACAGGTCCAAACTGTCAATAGCGTCTACGAGTTTGCGTCCATGGGAATCCGTGTTCCTGTCACCCCAGACGGCATGATGGGCGTTGAAATCACCGCAGATGATTCGAGAAGCTCGGCAGCGGTCGCAGAGCTGCTGTAGAAATAAATACAATGCTACCTTCTTCCGCGGGGACAAGTGTACGGACGCAACAGAAAGGGTTCGAAAGCCGAGCTGTGTTCTCGCAGCCGCTACCTCAACGTCATCCGAGCAAAGATCGGCAACGCTTAGAGAAACATGTGAAATTTCTCTTCTTGTGTAAAGCGCGCAACTTCCTGCAGGAAATGACTTTATGCTGCAGTTTTTATTGGCGACATATCCAGTCAAACGTCTCCCGCTTGGCAGGCCAGCTTCTTACAAGGCCAATACTGGAACACAAGTCTATTTCAAGAATAGTTGTAGTTCAGCTAACCGACTTAAAATTCCAGCGCAGTTTCATGCAATATAAACGGCACTTATCAGTGAATATTCAATCCACGAGATTTTACTCCATCAATATTAGATCGAAAGGAAGTTCGCTGCGAAGGTAGTAATTAGGGACTCAAAAGAAAGCACCAGCTGTAGGAAGTTCTTCAGGTTACCAGGTGCCACCGCTGGAACATGCGAACGCAGGGCCCCAAACAAAACATGAAGAAGGTCGGACATATCTTGATTTTTTAGCTCCTTATTTTGCGCAACACACTCACAACATCGACAAAAGATGCCGACGTGGACACACTCTTGGACGCAGTAGCTGGTTTTCTTCTCACTTGTGCATATGAGGGTCCCCCTTGCCGTCGAGTCTGGCTGTGATCCGGTCGCTCAGGAACGTGGACACTTTTTGCTGGAGGTCGAACAACCAACCCGCACGCATTGAAACTTTTCATCTTGCTGGAATCAGGTCTCTTAGGGACATTGTTGGGTAACGCAACAACATCAGACTCGAACACTGGGAACTCGTCTAATCCTGGCACAGGCGTCTCAGTCGGTTGGGTTCTGGGACAAACAATAAAGAATATTTCACGGTGCAGAGCGTTCACATGGAAAGGGCAGCCTCCGAAACTCTCTGGATGATGACCACCGCAATTGGCGCAAGCAAAATCGGCCTTGCAGGTTTTAAAGTCGTGGTCGCCACCGTACCGCTTACATCATCGATCATTTGTACAAACTTTGGCCACATACCCAAACCGTTGGCATCTAAAACACCGTGGAGGAGCTTCATTGAATTCTGCAACTGCGTGTTTTGTGAATCCCAGATCAATTTTTTCGGGGCGCTCTGAGTAGGGAGCGAATGTCAGCACGATAGAGTTGGTAGGTATCGCAGCCATTCTTTTTCTGGAGACTCCACACGATGCACGAGTCGTTTCTCGTGCAGAATACCTTGTTATTTCAAGGAATCAAGTAGGTCGCTTTGGTGCACCCTTAATAACACAGGTGTTCTTCATGTAGGAATGGGGCAACCACACGTCAACTTTGATGTCACCAATCTGAGAGCACTGCGGGAGCCTGTCAACCTGTTCTTGCGTCGAGACATACAGCTGAAGAGCCTTTTGCATGGTAAACCGAGTACGAATCGGTGCTAATCCCGGCAGTGATTGAATGACCGCGAAAAGCAAGATGGGATTCCTCTCTCTTAAATCAACCCCCTTTTCTGTGGCCTCAACCACTACCGGGATACCTACCGTTCGTTGCTTGTGATGACCCACCTACTTCAGGCCCTCATTGTCCACGTCAGCCATATCGGCTACTGACTCGTCACTGTCCACGATCGTTGACTCATCCCCACTGAGCGATGATGTGTCGCTGGACGGGTGTTCGTCTCCATGTTCTGGTCGCTCCACGGCCTGGGAAACCATGGCCGCCTCTTCCGAGCCAGCCTCCTTTGATTGGTGTGGTCCCTTTAGGCTTGCCGGTGCTGGAGCAGCCGTACTTTTTCCATAGGGACAGTACCGCCTTGAAAATGGAGCCGTCCTCGAATAATCACATAAAACTAGGTATATTAGGCAAAATTAGGTAAAGAACCAGAGCTGAGGCGACAGTAGGCGGAGCAATCTGTGGCAACGTTCACTCCAAGCTTCCAGTCCCCTGTAAGATCGTGAGAAAGTGTCAAGCTCGCCTCCAGCTCTTAATTAAAGACACCGTCCTTAAAAGCCCGTCAAGCCCTACATAATGAGTGAGGAAGGTAGAACCTAGGAGTCATCCTGAAATATATGACCAAGCGCAACTAGAAGGCGGTCCTCAAAAATATTGTCTAGCTAATGCTGTAGTGAATCCTACACAGTTTGTAGATGAAGGCAGTTTATTATTATTTTGTGCTGTTTTTTTGTATCGTATGTCTTGCTGTTTTCGCCAGTGCTCTTTGTCGTTGCATGTCTGGGGTAGTGTATATATACATGATCAAAATATGACAAGAATTTCGTTCTCATTATTTCTTGCAGGCTGGAAATCGTAAGGCGTTTGTTCATTCGTTCTTTCCTTCGTTCGTTCGTTGGTTCGTTCCTTCTGTCTTTCATTCATTGATATCAGGTTTTCTTCAGGCAAAAACAAATCTTTCCAAGGGACGTGGGAGAAGGCTACACTGTCTGACGAAGCCGTGCAATCACTGGAGGTGATGCGTTCAATGAAAAAACGTGAAATGAGCACGAGTTGAAAAAAAACAGCGTCGTTGCATGAACAAAAATCTATGCACTTTTTACGCACAAATAAAGAATAATTCAAAAGGAATCGGTTTACCGAAAAAATTAAAAACTATTTAACGAAAGTTCAACCATTCGAAATAGTTTACAGAACTTAGGAGTGAGAGAGAGATAAGTTGCACCTTAAATCTTAATTTTTCGAATTTCAATAACTACACATTTATTTATGCGCAGGAGTGGAATGCGCAATATTCATAATCACGAGATACATGGAGATGAACTGAGGAATTTACCATCCATACTTCTGAAAACCATCCTTTTTGCATGCACGTGTCGCTTCAATAAATTTTTTGTGCAGTTCTTCAGTGCCAGCGTTTTTATGATATATGATTCATGAACTTTTATTCCTTTGTAGCACCATGTGTTCGTAATCGGCTCAACAGTCGTTCAGTTGGCACGACTCGCAGTAGGTTTCAAATTCACCCACACATATTTCAGTGCTGCGCGATATTAGTAACAAGCCAGGAGTCTGGCAACAATCTCTCTTCAGCAGATGTGAACCACTAAATGGTTTGTGTGTGAGCTCAGAAAAACAATGCAGTTTCTCCGCTCGCCGTTGCCGGCGAGCTGAGACCCGCGCCCAGTAACGGCAACCTCGTAGACGACGTAGGTTCTTGTCGGGGCGCACGAGCGCCCAACTGCAGGCACAAATAAAGTTTGCTCCAATCCAATCCAATTCGCCTTTGTAAGGAATTTATGTGCTCTATGTAGCCCCGTGAACTGTTCGATTGAGCGGCTAGGTACATGAATTTCTCGACTAATGAAACCATTGTTAAAACCCTCAAAATGAATACTAGCATTTGTTAACCCTAATAGCCTGTCTTAAAAACGCCTCTACCTCTAAACGCCCGAAAAAAGCCCACTTTCAACTTCCGAGTGCATATTCTCTACAAAGTAAATGCACGTGGCCGAGACAGATTAAACTTATCCACAGAAACTTCCTTCAACTTCCTTCAACCTGAAAGTGACAACGGCAGCGGGCTCTCTGCGTTCAATAAATCTGCCAGTCGGCGTATTCCTGTCGCATCCCGAAGAGGTGAATTTCACCGACAGAACAACAATACAGCTCAACGTACGGAGTCCCTTGAAAGAAGTTTAAGTCATAGCGCACTTCTACTTACAACCTTTTTGCATGAAGATTTGTACGCCACGCCGCATACTAAGCGGTACATCCGCTCCAAAAGCTGCTTCTCCATAAACATGGCGCTTCGCTACGCCTCAGCGAAAAGTAGCCAGCATGCAAGGTACTTTTTATATCGACGCGGCACGATGTTCTTTCTTCTTTGCTACGCAAAGATGCCAAAGCTTCGAAAAACTTCTTGTGCATTGAAATTTATTCTAGCGAGACTTCTCTTCAGTGTCAAGCACAGATGCCCTTTTTTTCATTCTGTGTGGGCCAGCGGTTTCTAGCACTCCAAACAAGCTGCTATCTTCAAGTCTACTTTAAAGCATAGGCAGACCGCAAATCATGCGCACTTGGCTCGAACGCGCGAGTTCCTGTTCTTCGAAGCCAAACTAAAAAGAAAATTACTAGAAATTTTGTTACATTGGTGTTTATTTTTTTTACTCTATCAGTGCTCTTGTTGTTCAAGGCAGGAACACTGATAGAAAACGCAATAAGAAATAAAAAAAACCGCAATGCGTAGTAAACGCGAATTACTATTGTTATTTTAAACAGGGAAGTAGAAACAGTAATTCTCAATACTTAACATAATGAAGGTCAGTGGAAGTATGGAAGTAAAGTGCATTACTGGCAAAATAACTCATAACTAAGGTCCTTACATAGTGAAGAAACCTTATATCACCATAAGCTGTTGTGAATGCAATAGCTCAGGCATCAGCTTGTAAGGGACGAAAGCAGTCATTGTTTCAAAAGACTCAGTGTGGTTGCTTGAAAATTATTACACTGCTCGGTTATAAATTTTACTCAGCACGTCGATGGGTAACGACATTACGATATTGCTAGCAAAATGACTAAAGCTCTAATGCGTAAGTTCTTTGAGATCCCATTATGTACATAAAAAGCGCGCATTATCTCCCCAAGAATCTGCAAACATATGTTTGTCGCCTATTCTTGTCTAGTCCTGCAGGTGTACGCAATCCAATACAGCAGATTTATACACTGTTCTTAAAAGAGCGCGAGAACTATGCCTGCTGGGCTTTACATTAACTTTAGCGCCTTCTGTGCATCAGTTTCTTTAGTTTGCTATTCTTGCCGTAATGTACCTTGCCCGTGGTAAGCATAAGGTTATTCTTATGCACAAACCAACAAAAAAATTCGACTTATGTGCTATCACACATATATCCGACTTCTCCTGGTACCGTCATACCACAAAATATATTCAAATTTTAGAGAAAATAGAGAGAGCAGTACCAACCTTACAATCGTTGTATATCATCTTGATAATATTATCGTTCACAAGCAAGGGTGCTGGAGGATGGGCTTTGTATCTAGGTAACAAAGAATTGCAGCCGGCCAATCGAAAATGCTCTTACACCTATCGCAATCGCCACGAAAACATCGGGCTCTAATATAAACGTACAACTGAACCTTGTTTGATGATATACGCATACAATTAAAGTGTTTACTAGGTTTTAAATCTGCACAGGGGTTCAGAAAAATGCGCATCACAGTGGTCCATGTCAATAAACGCCTGAACAAGTGGTCGTGCATTATATATTTAAGGCGAGAAAACTATAGTAATTTCTTTTTTTATATAAATGTTGAGCACAAAGAAAACAAATTATTATTATTATTATTAGTGATCCTGGGCTTTCGTTGAAAAAATCCCGTGAATTTCGCATTTGACCACCCTCCCACATGCGCTCCTTTTAAAACAGTTTCATTTACCGCATTACTAATCCGCAAAATAATATCACGTTTTTAGTCTAGTTTAGCTCTACAAAGCATGGGAGTACTGTTCAGCATGAAAGTATTTGAATGCGCGCATAAAATATCCTTGATATGGCAAGCAGTTTTGAGGAGGAAATTTTTTTCCATTAGCCGCCATAGCCAGGCAATTTATTTTACTGAATACCTCAAAGGAAAACGTTCTACGCTGAGGTATAAGCAGGTATAAGCAATTACATTCCTTTTCGAGTGTAGCTGGCGTTGCTCTGCTAAAGCCCAAGTCTGAGTTTCTTTTTTAATGGTCTCCTTTTGTCTCGTTCCACATTCGCTTCTACAGTGCGTACTGATACCTGAACTAAAACCAGATATCAACTGTTTACTTCTTACTTATGCTTCAGTTTGGTTTTAGTTCCGGACAGATTGGGCATTATTCCAACTAAAGAAGCTAGAGCGCAAGGAGAAAATTGTGCACAATGCCGTTATTGACAGCGCATTCATTAGGTATGCCCATTGTAAAGAGTTCGCACCACAAAGAGCTTTCTCTTCGGCCGTCTCGGGTGGCTTGTAATTGGTCCCCAACTATTTCAAAGCTTTCGAAGATAACAGCGACACACCTCCTGCCCATTTTGAAGGCTGGGACTTCAACGGATGCTATAACAGCCTTTCCAGATGCCACGCTCCCCCATCACCGCTCCACCCCCTTGTCACGTATCGATATTTCATTCACCCCAGCCTGCACACAAAAAACAGAGGAAATTCTTAGTTTGTGCTTGTTTCAAAGAAACGGACCCACTTTGTTGAAGATATAGCCGATAAGACTATCTCTAAAGACGCGGAAAAGAAGGACGGCTCCTGGTACAGATTGAGCTTTCTTCGTTTGCCAAGCAAACAAGACAAAAAAGAGTAAAGACAAAAAAGTGTGCCGAATAAATCATGACTTGAACTTCGCCCCTTATGTCATAGGTATGGTGTATAGTGTTCCCTTCACGTGCGAGATGAGCTATATAGGTCAGAAAGGAAAGTGCCTGAATACCCGCCTACGTGAGCACAACGCTTCTTTGGAGACGGCCTCTTCCTCAAACGTAGCCCTGCACTATAAAGATTGTCGTCATAACACCTAGCCTAATGAGGAAACATGTACTACCCTATTTAAAAATTCTAAGACCTTTTACATTCCCAAAGATAAACTAAATAGAGAAATCGGCGAAACATTTCATATTCACAAAAAATCGCGACACATGCCTAAGCACCCCATCCGTCCTCCTTCATGACTGCGGACTATTGTATCTCGATCCCCATGACTGTAGTTGCCAGAGTATGAGTGTTGCTGGTAGTGCTCATGCGCGCTCATGGTTTTAAAGAGGGCATATTTTACGTGTTCCTTTTCAGTAAACCTTCAGTTGCTAGTCAGCGCTTGTCCCGTCTTCTTCATTCTTGTCCCTGTTCCTGCGCTCCTCTTGTTCAAGTATGTACCAACTACCTCAACTCGCCGTGTTAGTGAAGCTATCTGACATGTGTCACTGAAAAATGTCGCTTGCAAAGAGGTTACTTAAATTTTTCCAACTAGATGTGCTCGAAATATACTTCCTAGAAGCAATCCTGTTGTGCAGAAATGTAAATAGTCCCAGCTCACTTCAAAACTGTAATCTAATGACTTATCTCTTATTTAATGTCTAGCCCACCCATCATGTAAAACCCCGCCCCCGTGCAGTCATTGAGGTATTGGAAATAAATCAATATTTTAGCTTACTGCACGCGTAATGACGGCTTAGTGTGGCGACGCTCGCTCGTTACGAGGGATAGTGCTCATACTTTTCGAACTAACAGAGCCTTACACCAGTAGACAACTCCCCAAACTAAAATATATTTTGATACGAGATGGCAAGCCATGGAAGAGGACGACATGATGACAGATGACATACAATTTAATGGCTCCGGGCCTAGCGCGAGCGCTCAGACCGGCGCCCTTGCCCTCTTCCTCGTCTTCTTCGTAACATTACTCGGGGCCCCTGAGCGATCGTTCCGATCGAATGTTTGAAATCTGAAGGGTGACGTGACGATGAGCATGGTCATAAAGGACTAAACATGAAAGGCCTGCCCCTAAGATGAACGAGATGATCTGATGAAGGTTGCCCCCAGACCTTCAGGCCCAGCGATCGGTGGCCCAGAGCCGAAGGTCAAGGTATATGGACCCGCAGGGCAGCATCGGCGGGGGTGCCGTCTTGCTTATTCTCGTCGTCTGGTCATAGTGCGTCTGGTGCTGGCCGTCGTCTCTTGTGATCAGGGCTTTGGAGGGGGCGGGGGAAAGTGGCTCGCAGGGTCTCTGGTCAGGTCGAGCTGGGGTTACCCGAGCGACGGATTACAGGTCCCCTCGGCCGAGGACCAATGCGAGCAGAAGGCTGCGATCCTCCAGGGGTCAGGATGACGATGTGTATCCCGCACCTCCACCAAGTGATACGAGGTGGCAAGCCAAGGAATAGGACGACATGATGACAGATGAAATACGATTTAATTGCAGCGAGCCTAGAGCGAGCGCTCCGTCCAGCGTAACTGCCCTTGTCTTCGCCTTCTTCGTTACAGTATCATTAACTGCGTACCCTGCGGGTTTCAAAAATGCACCTCTTGGCTGCTCAGCAGGAACCGTGTTAGACGCTTCAAACTACTCGGCTTGTGCCTCATTTCACTTGTGCATGTTTTTTGCGGGTATTTACAAGAACAAAAACTTGTGGTCTACGTTCAATGTTGATAATAATAATAATTGGTTTTCGGGGAAAGGAAATGGCGCAGTATCTGTCTCATATATCTTTGGACACCTGAACCGCGCCGTAAGGGAAGGAATAAAGGAGGGAGTGAAAAACGAAAGAAAGAAAGAGGTGCAGTTATGGAGGGCTCCGGAATAATTTCGACCACCTGGGGATCTTTAGCGTGCACTGACATCGCACAGCACACGGGCGCCTTAGCGTTTTTCCTCCATAAAAACGCAGCCGCGCGGTCGGGTTCGAATCCGGGAACTCCGGATCAGTAGTCGAGCGCTCTAACCACTGAGCCACCGCGGCGGGCTCAATGTTGAGAAGCAATGCTTCAGGGCAGAGAAGCAGAGCGGTCAAAAGACAAATGCAACTAAACCCCACACACGCAGGATAGACGCCACATGAACCACGAGAAAAAAAGGACTATACCAGAGCGCGACAACGAAAACGGACAACTAGGAGACACCACAAAGCGTTCACCGTTGAGAGAATGACACAGTGTTCCTCGAGAGGGAAGGACTCCAGAGAATTAAAAATGAACATGCTCAAAACGACTGTTCTGGACGCTCGGTTGCTGAGCCAGGTTCACGTGCATCACTTGGTCGCCGTCACGTGAGACGACAGACAAACGAAACAAAATTGAAGCGCATAGCTTTTTTCCAGCGTTTGATTTAGTACTGCTTTGCTGATGCTTAAAAACTGATTACTTCCTACAGGTTGGTTCGTGTTTCTCTCAAAGTGCTTGTCCTATCCGCGTTTATTGGCTGTGTTTTGCGCACTGAAGTACTCTGTCTTTAATCATAAAGGCTTGTTTACTGATAACCCTCGATGTGTATGCAAGGAAACAGCATACCACGCAACCCGCATGTATTCCTGAAATAGAGCAGCTGAGGCGCGGCTTGGAATAAACGGGTGTTTTTCCTCCTTGGCCTAAGGTTGTCCTCGCTATCCATTTTTGCCTTCGCCACCTTTTGTTGTGGCTGGCTCTCCATTAACGAGTTTAATTAGTAATCCGACGTATCAGCCACTCATAGTTGCACAGAACGTAGGCTTTAGTTACGCGCGTGGCTCATCATCATCATCAGCAGCAGCATCAGCAGCCTAACGGCGCCAAATGCAGGGCAAAAGCCTCCCGTTTACCTCTAATTAACACTGTCCTTTGCTAGCTGCGTCCATCGTATGCCCGCAAACTTCTTAATCTCATCCGCCCACCTAACTTACTGCCGCCCCCTCCTAATAATAATAATTGGTTTTGGGGGAAAGGAAATGGCGCAGTATCTGTCTCATGTATCGTTGGACACCAGAACCGCGCCGTAAGGGAAGTGATAAAGGAAGGAGTGAAAAAAGAAAGGAAGGAAGCAAGAGGTGCCGTAGTGGAGGTCTCCGGAATAATTTCGACCACCTGGGGATCTTTAACGTACGTGCACTGACAACGCACAGCACTCGGGCTCCCTTAGCGTTTTGCCTCCATAAAGACGCCGCCGCCGCGGTCGGGTTCGAACCCGGGAACTCCGGATCAATAGCCGAGAGCCCTAACCACTGAGCCACCGCGGCGGGGTGAGAAGCAGAGCGCTTGCCTTTTCTTGGAGCCCACTCCGTTAGCCTTAGGAACCAGTGGTTCTTTTCCATCGCATTACATGCCGAGCCCAAGCCCATTTCTTCCTCTTGATTTCGAGCTAGGATGTCATTAACTACTCAAAAGCAAGAACGCGACTTGAAACTCTTCGTGACACTGCAAAAGTGCTGCATTTAGAGTTAGTGTGAGATGGAAGTGTTTTACAAAAATTATGAGGTTATTAAAGGTTTCCATTGAATTTGCTTGCCATCGTCCCTCGTGGTTTGCCACTCATGTTAGCGGGCGGCGTGACTTTTTCAGAAAGCCCTATATGTACCTAAAGAGAAGCTCCATCCGAGACAGAAAAGAAAGACCCATTAAGTGGAGAGCACTTTTCAGTACTTCCTACCTTTCAGGAAGCCCTCGCTTCCCGGCTTGAGCTTTCAAAGATGGCTTCGTGCGCTTTTACGGCCACTCCTCATTTACGTTGATGTTTTCACCCATCGCTGGCGGTGCTCGAGTAAACACGCTCGTGGGTGTCTTGGAACTCGAACTGTTTCTAGGGCGAATTTGTGTGGTTGAAAGAGAAAAGGTGGCCGGGGACAAGCGCGAAGTCGACGACGCCGGATCATACCCTGAAATTCTGGACAAAAGCATTTTTTAGCGGGAAACCATTTTCGAACGCAATGTTTTCATATATAGTAAGATTTCACTATAAGAATCAACATATCAGCATGTCACCCGATGGCAGTCTTGTATTTTTTTTCTATTAACGTTTTTGCTGTCGTCAAAAGCGTTCCCATTAGTTTCTATGGCAGTCTTAACGGTAAGATGCTCCGCTGTAAGCACTTTTGAAGAAAGATTTTGTTACATATCAAAACAATGGATCATTACCTTCAATATTTTTATAACAGTGTCTTACAATTTCCAAATTTTCAAAATTTTTGCCCGAGAAAGCTGAACTTTTTCCGCAAAACGGGGAGCCCTAACGCTTTCACGTTAAAATTATTTCTCTTGATGTATTTTAAACTCCTCACGCCAGTCTATTGGGGACGTTTTACCGCAGACCCTGAATTACTATAATTTTGAAGTAAAAGGCGGTAAGAGTAGCCTCTGGAATGCTCCGAAAAAACAATTTCGTCGTGCCCATTTTGCTTGCAAAACTGTGCGCTGATAGTTCTACCGGAAATTGTTTTGTGTTTCTTAGCTCACAAAAGCTCCGTTACATGTGAGAGTAGACTGTTTGTGATTAGGACGCAATACCACGTCAATACAAGCCAACTTTTATTTTTCGCCGTTGTGTGCCTTCGAAAGGTTTGGTTTAGGCTCGGCGAGGCGTGGAGAGGAGGGTTTAACGGCTTTAAGCGGCGCAGGCTATGACGGACGCGTAGTGAAGGGCTCCGTAAATTTCGACCACCTGGGGTTCTTTAACGTACACTTACATCGCACAGTACACGGGCCTCTGGAATTTCGCCTCCAATGATATTCGACCACCGCGGCCGGGATCGAGCCCGCGTCTTTCGGTTCAGCAGCCGATCGCTATAACCACTGAGCTACCCCGGTGACCCTTTAAAGGACGGATCAAATCAGCAATCAATTTGTCGTTCTTACCGTAGTAAGCCTTGATGGAGCTCTTTTACTTTTTAGGGCAAGGGATTATTACAACGAAAGAAGCCGTCAAAATATAAATACCTGTCAAAGCCTTGAGTGGTGCTCTTTGTGATGAGGACGCTGAATCCTCGCAAAGCTAGGAAGGCATTGACAGGCTCGGAAAAATGTGTTCACTACTAAATGAATAGAATGAGTGTGTCACAGTGCGCTAGACTGCTTCCGCTTTCACACTCTGAATGAAAGTGTTTGGAATCTACATTCTCAGCGATCCACAAAACGAAAACGTAAAAAAGATATGGGTGGTGGGTGACTGCGCAAAAGCAAGTTCGCATGAACTTCAGCTGAAGTTAGATGCCAAATTTCATTGCTCGTTTCATATGTCAATCCATTAAAACCTTTGATCTAATCAGAAGATTTTGAAGCACTTTTGAGCTGGGAATGGAATATTTTTAGCACGCCGGATGGACAGCTGTGCAAATACGTGCCCTTTGGATTCTTCATTATAAAGACGTGAACTGGCTGCGAACTGGCAAACATGCGTGCCTCTTTTTTGATTGGAAACCAGCCGTTGACATGAAAGCCTTATCAGTCAGTTGACAGATTCATTCTAGGTACAACTTTACTATTTTTACTCCTGTGAAACTTCCCAAAATTTCTTGCCTTATAAAGAGTTATCAACCAGAGTATCGTGTACACGATTGGGAGCTGCACTTTTACTTTCTTGATTTTGCCAAAATGCGCTTTGCAGGAAAGGAGCAATTTTGAGCAGGGTTTTCAGTGTCACCAGAAAAGGTTTCTTGTGTGATGCAGTTTGAACCAATTCCAGGCGCCTTCTTGCAGCTACATTTTAAGGTTTTCCATTGCTAGCTCTTTCTTCCCAGACAGACACTGGTTCCTTCCCACTCTTGTAAATGATTTCATGTTCGGTTACATGAAGATCGTTCAAAATTCCTGCAATTCCAAAATTTTCAACGAGAGTATGCCCGGAGGTACCAAAAATTCACTGACTGCAAATCCTCGAGAAAAGGCTCTGAAAAATCTCTCTCCTTAGGTGTCCTGCTGGCGTCAGTCCATGGTCGACTGTAGGCATTCAATTCGAGTACGTGCGTCTGAATTCAGCACAGTGCTGGACGATGCTACACGCAGGCTTATTATAATGATAGGGAGAGGCCGCTGTCGTATTTCACAGGCCCCTGGGTATCGTGCCCAAGAGTGCGACGCCTACGCAGTCTGCTGCTCGCATTTATTTTGTTCACGCTTTTACCTGGGAGGTAAAAAACGGGCTTTAGAGTCGTCCTACAAAGATCTACGGACGACGCTAGCGTCTTTAGGGCACCGCCGAAGTAAAAGCGTGATGGAAATAAATGCGAACAGCGCAGTGCCCAGGCTCCACTTTGATCGCACTTCTTTCACTCGCCCCTTTACATTCTTTCGCGAAAAGTGGTTGCCATGTGCGGATTTTTCTTCTTTGCAAAAAATACGCGCCTTCATTGAGCGGCTGCAGCCTATACATGAGCAGCGCATTATTAGAGTGTGTGCAGCTTAAACAAGTTGTTTTTGCATATCCACACAAGCAGCTTTTTTTGTCCTAAAATTCAGTTTAAATTGTACGTCCTTTTCTGTTTTGATAATCTGAGAGATCTGTACGTTTGAGAAGATAATGTATTTCCTGATTGAAATCTACTCCCCCTGAAGAAATTTCACCCAGATAATTGTGTTTGTTATTGATTTAGACAACATTTTGAAAAAGGAAGACAGCATACATAGTCATAAAAATGAGCATGATCTTGTTGCGCCGTCTTTACTTTCATCCCCGTCCTTATTCGCGCTGTTCATTTATAATGAGCATTCGCTTTCGCTCGCTTCCGAATCCTTCAGCATATATGCACCGATGTCGCTTTAGCATTTCAAATGCTTATGGGGATGTCATTACAGACGAATTTTTCTTTGACGTGTTCTTTGTTACCCGTTTACAGACAAGAAAAGAAAAAGCTCAGACACCTGAGTAAAAGTGTCAAAAACACGTACTGAAGTTCAATGCAGTCATTCGACCACGCAACCAAATTCTGTGATTTGCGAATTCTAGTCATGATCTCCTGTGAAATAAGCAGTGTATAGAGATTCAGATTGCAGCCGACAGCTTTTGGTATACGGGACCACGCGTGCATAATTTTTGATTAGGAATTCCGTGTGCTGCTGTTTTCTCGTGAAGGTATATTAAACACTAGAGCTGTAGGCGCCTCGAGGCTACGTAAGCCGTGCGAAATCTGTTTTGGCATTTGGGATTAAATTCCAACGTGTGTTCTTTCTCAAAAATGGGGATGCAGTGCTGACATTCATGAGGACCAGAATTACTAATTATTGCTTTAAGCACAGCAACATCATTGTTCGTTGAGTTAAGAAGAACGACATGTTGCACACGCAGGTCATTAAACACAATGTTACGCTTAGCGTTCAAAACGAGCGGCAGAGAACAAAAAAGAAAGGACATGGTAATCGCCTTCATGGCCATCATCATGATCATCATCATCATCAGCCTTACTGCACCCACTGCACGGCAAAGGCCTCTCTCATGTCTCTCCAATTAACCCTGTCCTTTGCCAGCTGCGCCCACCATATGCCGGCAAACTTCTTAATCTCATCCGCCTCACTAACTTTCAGCCGCCGCCTGCCACGCTTGCCTTTTCTTGGAATCTATTCCGTTACCCTTAAGGACCAGCGCTTATGGTCATGGTAGGTTTTTGTAGCCCTCACGGTAGGGGCTTCCAAAGATACGAGCTAGCTTGTTATTTCACTAATGGTATAGCATTAGATGCCTCATGGAGCCAAAATGCGTAAACGGTTATAAAATTCACCCATTGGCTGCAGGAAATGTACGTCACCAGACCGAACGATATCTATTTGCGGCACAGAAATGACGTCTCCAGATGGGAGCATTCGCATTGGCTATTGGGAAGTGACGGCACCCAACCGGAAGTGACATCACATCAGTAAAGGCACGAAGAGCTGCTAGTGATATCGCCCTGCCAATACATAAGTGCACTTGGTGTCTCTGTGAATTTTTCGTAATTCTTGACGAGCAGGGCTCTGCAAAAACTGATCAATTGTTGTTTCTTTTTTAGTCTATAGTGTGCCTTTGTGTTTCCTTAGTTTCTCTGAACGTAAGCAGTACAATTATTTGGACCCTGCGCCTAATACATTGAAACAATAGAATGCGCGCTAGAACATAAGTCATTTACGAAAATGCACTGGTAATTACGCGGTTCAAAACACACTTTTTATAAGAACTCCTTTCTGAAAGAGGTAGAATTTTAGTAACCTTGTGCATGGGCAATACAAGGTAATTCATCTAGATGTTTGATTACACAATATTTATAAATAGGCTTTTCGAACGTCCAGTTGCGCAATTTGGTACAGACACATCTATTGTAAAGCCGCGCGAACAACGTCGGACAAGAACAAGATGGACACGGGACGAGCGCCGACTCTCAACTAAGGTTATATTAGCAACACCTGGTGCTTATAAAGGAAAAAATACACACAAAGTGCATCACATGTTACACTAAAATCAATAAAACATAAGGCAGAGAAGCACGCGACGCTCAAAGGCCACCAAGAAAAGCATTATCTTTGTCATTGAGAATCACTGACGGTTTGCTGACACACTTTGGCTCTTGACTTTGGCACGCGAGAAGTAATGGAAGCTTTCCATATCAGTCAAGAGTCGCAAACCGTCAGTCGCCCCCAATGACAAAGACAGCTTTTTTTGGTGGGCTTTGAGTGTCGCGTGCTTCTCTGCCTCATGTTTTATCGATTTTAGTGTAACAGTTGACGTACTTTGTGTGTGTTTTTTTCTTGTATAAGTTGTTGCTAATGAAACCTCAGTTGGAAGTCAGCGCTCGTCCCGTGTCCTTCTTGTTGTTGTCCGACGTTGTTCGCGCTGTTTTACAAAAGAGGCTTTTCGAGCTGGAAGAGAGTTTTTTTAGGCATAGCATTATCAGCGGTGTCGTACAGCAGAATACAGCTAAGACGTGCTAACTAGCAGGCAGGTGAACTAATACTGAATAGTAGGCTTTTTAACTATTACTGTTAGCTTCCTTAATTATTGAAAGGCGTGTAGTCTACCATAAGATATATTCATATCATCTTTTAGAATTTCAAAAACGCAATAACCTTCGACGCTGTGGCCCAACAAATATGGCTGCATCGCGCGACAATACATGCGCTTTCGAGGAGCTTGCACGCAAAGTAATCTCATCGGTGCACGTAACTCGGTGAACTAACCAATATTTTGAGCCACACCGCAGAGGGTAACCTCATTTTTAACAATAGAGTATGCTGGGCGAGTTCGTTTTTGACTTCCATATCTACAGTGCTAAAGACGGGACAGAAGGAACACACAAGTCACACAACGGAGCACACAACCGAGAGAGCTAAAAACACAAGTCACACAACAGGGCGCTTTGTTGTGTGTTCCTTCTGTCCCGTTTTTAGTGCTGTAGATATGGAACTCATTTCTGAAACGCTAAAACATGATATGAATATTACTTAGGGTGGGCTACACGCCACTCACTAACAAGGAGCCCAGCAAAAATAGTTAAAAAGCTAACCATTGATAATTAGTTGACCAGCCTGCTAGTTAGAATGTCTCGGCAGCACTCTGGCGTACTGCACCCCCGACAGTGCTTTGTCAAAAAAGCGCAGTTTAACTGAAAAAGTTCATTAAAATATGGGCCCATATTTAAGTGACACGCCTTGTGTATCAGAGGAAAAAAATCAATGGAAACCACTAATTTGTGCTCGTTTTATGTGGAAACGGAGAGTGTAAGAAATTTATAATGTGAACAATTTTTTGCCTTTAAGGCGCAAAGTATGTTCATTTAGGGATTATCGACAGTGCCACAAAGACAAGAACTTCTATGGACCATTTAAAAATGTTAACCGTTCGCCTGAAACAAGACATCTCTTAGGGCGCAACTGTTCGCCTAAAGCGATCAGCGCAGGCGCTGCATTCCTACTCACGGCAACAGAGAAAAGTTGCCGTACTCAAGAGCAGTAATAGAACAACTGCCTCACCGTTTGGAAGCGAGGGGAGCTAACTGCTACACAACAGAATTTTTTGTATATTTTTGTTACAAATTATACATCATGTACACAAGAACCACCAGCCAACATGTGACTGACATAGAAAGGCTGAAATTCTCTAATTTAGGATTTCAATGCATGGGAGCCAATATTGCGGCAAATCCACAATTTTGATTATTTCAACATATTTTGGAATTGCTTCTTTAAAAGCACGCTTTAAATGGCCGCGCATCAATATTTTTGTGACGCGCCTCCTTCTTGCTTCTTCATGTACAAGGCAATTCCAAAGATATGGCAGCAATTGTAAGGCACACCATCTTCGTTTTCAACTTAAACTGAGGAAACTTTTTCTTGTTTCTCAAAATGTGTTTACATAGCGCGTTCATTTGATAACCGCGTGTAAAGCACCACTACGCCACAAGCCTGGAAGAGCCTTGTGCAGCCGTGTTGCGATTTATCGAACGTATAACTGCTATTACCGTTATTGTTTATAATTTTCTGTTGCAGGCCTTGACAAGCCATGAACTTAGATGCCGTGCTTACAATGGTGTTCTTCGCGCAAAAAAAAAAAATCTAGTTGAGCCTTCCGTGTATCCACGTTTAGTGCTTCGCAGCTTGCGCTGCTGTGATTGTGGCAACATTCAATCAATGCTTCGGACTCCCTCTGAGATCGTGAGAAGGTATGAAACGCGTCTCTAGCTCTTAATTTATTACGCCATCCTTGAAAGCTCGTCAAGTACAACATAAGGAGTGAGGAAGATAGAAGCTATGTGTCGTCCTGAAATATAGGACTTAGCCCATCTAAAAGCTGGTCTTCAGAAATATTGTCTAGCTAATGCCGTAGTGCATCCTACACACTATGTAGATGAAGATAGTTTATCATTACTTTC
The DNA here is from genome assembly GCF_052857255.1 of Amblyomma americanum. Taxonomy (NCBI): domain Eukaryota; kingdom Metazoa; phylum Arthropoda; class Arachnida; order Ixodida; family Ixodidae; genus Amblyomma; species Amblyomma americanum. The sequence goes on along the minus strand of NC_135505.1, from coordinate 120,572,452 downwards.
GCACCGTTTCTTTTTGTATCGTTTGTCTTGCTGTTTTCGCCAGTGCTCTTTGTCGTTGCATGTCTGGGGTAGTGTATATCTACATGATCAAAATATGACAAGAATTTCGTTCTTATTATTTCTTGCAGGTTCGAAATAGTAAGGCGTTTGCTCATTCTTTCGTTCCTTCGTTCGTTCGTTGGTTCGTTCCTTCTGTCTTTCATTCATTCATTTCAGGTTTACTTCAGGCAAAAATAAATCTTTCCAAGGGACGCGGGAGAAGGCTACAGTGCCTGACGAGGGCGTGCAATCACTGGAAGTGATGCGTTCAACGAAAAAACGTGACATGAGCACAAGCTAAAAAAACAGCATCGTTGCTTTAACAAAAATCTATGCACTGTATACGCACAAATAAAGAATAATTCAAAAGGAATCGGTTTACATGAAAAATTAAAAACTATTTAACCAAAGTTCAACCATTCGAAATAGTTAACAGTATACACGAGTGAGTGAGATAAGTTGCACCTGAAATCTGAATTTTTAGAATTTCTATAGCTACAGATTTATTTATGCGCAGGAGTGGAATGCGCAATATTCATAATCACGGAATACATAGCGATGAACTGAGGAATTTACCATCCGTACTTCTGAAACCGTCCTTCTTGCATGCACGTGGTGCTTCCATAAATTTATTTGTGAAGTTCGTAAGTGCCAGTGTTTTTATGATATGTGACTCATGAAATTTTATTCCTTTATAGAACGATGTATTCTTAGTGGGCTCAACAGTCGTTCAGTTGGCACGACTCGCAGTAGGTTTCAAATTCACCCACACATAATTCAGCGATTAGTAACGCGCCAGGAGCCTGGCAACAATCTCTGTTCAGCAGATGGGAATGACTAAAAGGCTTGTGTGTGAGTTCAGAAAAAAAAATGCAGATTCTAGAATGAGTTTTGGAGAGAAACAAAGGTAGGAACAAAGATCGAAAAAATATTTATTCGCCTTTGTAAGGAATTTATGTGCTCTATGTTTACCCGTCAACTGTTGGAATGATTGGCCAGGTAGATGATTTTCTGCACTAATGAAACCATCTTTAAAACCCTCAAAATGAATACTAGCATTTGTTAACCCTAATAGCCTGTCCAAGAGACTGCTCTACCTCCAAACGCCCGAAAATAGCCCACTTTGAACTTCCGAGTGCATTTTCTCTACAAAGTAAATGCGCGTGGCCGAGACAGATTAAACTTATCCACAGAAACTTCTTTCAACCTGAAACTGAAAACGACAGCGGGATCTCTGCGTTCAATAAATGTGCCAGCCGGCATATTCCCGTCGAATCTTGAACGGGTGAATTTCACTGTCAGAACAACAATACCACTGAACCTACGGAGTCCCTTGAAAGCAGTTTCAGTCATAGCGGACTTCTACTTGCTTCCTCTTTGCATGAGTATTTGTGCGCCACGCCACATACTAAGCGGTACATCCTCTCCAAAAGCTGCTGCTCCATAAACATGGCGCTTCGCTACGCCTCAGCGAAAAGTCGCCAGCATGAAAGGTACTTTCTATATCGACGCGGCAGGATGTTCTTTCTTCCTTGCAATGCAAATATGCTAAAGCTTCGAAAAACTTCTTGTGCATTGAAATTTATTCTAGCGAAATTTCTCTTGGCTGTCAGCCGCAGAAGCCGTTTCGTTTTTCATTCAAAGAGAGTGTTTGTTACTATATGTCCTATTGGTAGAAAAACAAGCTGCTATTCTTCGAATCTACTTTATAAAACCCACGCAGACTGCAAATAAAGCGTACTTGGCACGTACGCGCGACTTCCTGTTTTTCGAAGTCATACTCCAATGTATTAGATGGAAAGCTTCTCAAAATAAAAATAGGAATTTTTTCTATATAAGTGTTCATTCATTTTACTCTTACAATGTTTTTGGTGATGAAGAAGCAAACCCTATAAAAATTGAAATAAAAATTAAAGAAAAACACCCAGAAAGAATATTAATGCGAATTACTATCTTTATTTTAAGGATTAAACCAGAATTTGTTATCTTTAATATTTAAGATAGTGAGCAATCGTACTAGTGAAATGTATTATTTACTTATAGCTTATAGGTGAGGTCGTTACTTAGTGAAACATACCTTATAAAATCTTAAGCTGTTGCGAATGCAGTTGCTCAGACAGCATCCTGATGGAACGAAAGCATTCATTGTTTCAAAAATTTTATTCTCGTTCCTTCAAAATTAGTACACTGTTCTATGAATATTGTTGAGCACATCGATAACTTTCGACATTATGATACTACTTGCAAAATGAATAAAGCTCTAAAGCGTCAGTTCTGGCGAATGGCATATATACATAAAAAAGCTCGCATTGACTTCACAAACACCAGCAAATATAGGAGGAGGTGGAGGAGGAGGGGGATGAGGGGGAAAGGCAGGGAGGTTAATCAGACGAATAGCCGGTTTGCTACCCTGCACGTGGCGGAAAGGGGTGAGGGGTGAAAAAGATGAAGGAGAAAAGACAGTTTCAGGAAACATACCAGAAAATATACATTTAACTCAGGCCGCCGCGGTGACTAAGTGGTTATGGTGCTCGGCTTCGGATCCGAAATACGCGGTTTCGATCCCGGCCGCGGTGATCGAATTTCGTTGGGTCTCGGCCGAATGCCCGTGCATTAGTTTGAAGGAGGTGCCCGTGGCGTCCAGCAGGGCAGGAACCTTGGCTATGATGGGCAGCGTGTGAATCACAAATCCCACTGAGTGCTGCTGGAAGGCGGAATGCTGGAAGCCCGAGAGAGAGGAAGGAATTTTAATGAGAGGAAAGGAGGAGGGGTCAGTCGGTGGAAACATGACCCTGGCCTGCTACTCCACACAGGGCAAAGGGGAAGGGAACGAGTGCTGTGCGATGCCGATGCACGTTTATGAACCCCAGGTGGTCGACATTTCCCGCAGTCCTTCACTACGGTGTCCCTCATAGCCTGAGTCGCTTTGGGACGTTAAACACCATCATTCAACCAACCAATTTTTATCCCCCATTCGTGGCTAGTCTTTCAAACGTAGTCTTTCAAAGCTCAGAAACAGTATAATTTACACAGACTGCCTCAGTGTACTTAACGTTCTGCGCTCTAGAATTTCAATCACCCCGATTCTTTCTGACATCATACACATCATTAAAATAGCCACAGAACAAGGACAAAACATAAAAACATGATGGGTACCAAGTAATGTGGGCATAAAAGGGAACGAAAGAGCAGGTTTTTGCGTTGCACAAGCGCGTGGCAAGCAAATAAAATGTAAACATTCCTTACAATGATTGCATCAAGTTAGTACATCATAAAGCAAGGTAAAAATTGACAGCCCGCATGGAACAACGAAATAAATAACAAACTACACCTAATAAAACCAGCTTTAGGTGAATGGAGGTCATGTATGCACCAGAAACGTTTCAAGAAAGTTATCTGCCGTCTCCGTAAGGGCACACACACATTACACACAACTTTCTGCAAACGAAAAAAAAGACACACTAGTTTGTACTTGCGGAGATAAGCTTACAGTCAATCACATTTTAATTTCATGTTCTAAACTGAAAAAGCTACGGAAAATTGTTTTTCGTTTTATAACCAGTGCATTTTAACCCGGCACTGTTCCTGGGTGATAATGCAATTGTGGACATGTATTGCGTTATTAGATTTTAAAAAAAGAAGCAGGCTTTCTTACTTAAAAAATGTAAGTCATGATCCAATACCTCGCCTGATAAACGTCATTCATTTATCATTCTTGAGAAAACGGCTGAGGTCTTTATTTGATTGGTTGGCAGCCTCGAGATCCTTGTCCGGGCAAGGTTGGCCAATGAGGTTACCCAAGCCCCTTTAAAAGTTGTTAATAGTAAAAAATTCTATTTTTTTCATTTGTCATAACGAGGTAATTCTAACCAAATTATTTAGGCACTCTATACCACCGACGATTTTTCCCATTTTAGGAAAATTATCCACAAAATTTCTCCAATACCTCCAGCTTGGCGCATGATGGCCTTAGTTGCATATGCCCCATAAAAACCAACACAACAAAACGTATTCTTGTGGCCAAGCAGGAATGTTGGAGAATTAGCATTTTATCTAGTTGTAAAGATTTACATCAGGGCCAGCGAAAATTCTTCTATACCTGTCGCAACAACAAAAAATGGGCTCTAAGACGAACGTATAACTGACTAACTGACTCCTCTTAGAAGATATACGCATATAATTGAAGTGTTCACTAGTTTTTAAATTTGCGTAGGTTGCTTAGAAAAATTCACATCACAGTGTTCCGTCTCAGTAAATGTCTCAGTAAGATGGTCCTGCATGTTATAATTAAATCTCGAGAAAAATATATTATTTCTTAGAATTATTTCGCACGAAGAAAGCAAATTATAGTGAGCATAGACTTTCTTTTAAAAGTTCTTCTGGATTTTGCATTTGTACCTGGCTCTCACACCGGTTTTAAAACCCAGTTTCAACTAGGGCATTAGCAGTTAGCCTCATAATATCAATTTTTTTATTGTAGCGGGGCCCTGGAAAGCAATGACCATAGAAACAGCGTGAAATTATGAAATTCAATGCGCGTATAAAAGATGCCCGATATGACAAGCATTTACGAGAAGGAATGTTTGACCGTTAGCCGCCATCTCGAGCAATTTATTTTTCTAAATACTTCAAAGGAATACGCTCCTAGCAGAATTATGAGAAATTAGGTTCGTTTCAAAATGTAGCTTGCGTTCCTACGCAAACGCACACATTCGAAAATATTTGTTAAAGATCTCATTCAGTCAATAGTATTGAATTATTGTTCAAATATTCAATTAATATTAGTGAGTTATTAATATTAGTAATATTCATTACAATACTTACTCGTACATTGCGTACGGATACCTAAACGTAAGCCAGATACAAACTTCTTCCTTGTTACGCTTTCTTAAGCAGCCGCGGTGGTAGTGGTGGTGAACACTTTTATTTTGTGGAATAGGGTTTGGGAGCCACAGAGTGGCCCCGCTACATGGTCGGCGTTCCTAGTCCGGGACATCGCATGACAATGCCCCGTCTCTCGCCCGTTTCACCAGAGCCCTTTGGGACTCAAGCGAGGAGCAGTTGATGAGGGCAGTCTCCCATGCCTCTCTGGAAGAAGTAGGGGAAGGGGGGAGGTGGGGATTTTGAGTACATGCCCACACCATGTGGAAGATATCACAGGTCTCCCCACAGTGCGGGCATCGCCCATCCGTGTTAGGATCGTAATGCTTTAAGATTGCAGGACAGAGCAGAGTACCTGTCTGCAGGCGCCTTAAAGTTCACTCCTCCGTCTTACTCAGCCCCTTGGCAGGGGCCGGCAAAAGGCAGTGGTGGTCGTTATAATGTGTTATGATTTCCCTGAACCGCAGCAGCGGCTGGTTAGTCTCCGAGCCAGAAGAACTGGGTGGGATGAGGAGCCCGGTGAGTAAGCGCTCGGGCAGCCGCGTCAGCGGCCTCATTACCTCCTAAGCCATGGTGGCCAGGGGCCCAAATGATCCTTTTCGGCGTTGGATCAGTGGCAGCCCGTCTCAGAGTACAAGTGGCTAAGGGGAGATCTCCCCTGCCATGTAATGATCCCATGCTTTCGGAAGTCCGTGGTGGTGATTCTCGAATTGGCGTGGGCGGCAGGAAGCGCTATCGCTACTTCCTCGGCTCGCATTGCACTCTGGGCTCGGAAGGAGAGTCCATCAACGTGCATTTCGTGGTGAACGACCACGGCCGTGTATAACCCCGTGGGCGTGGTGGCTCAGTGGTTATGGCGCTCGGCTGCTGACTCTAAAGACTCGGGTTCGATCCCTGCCGCGAGGTTCGAATTTCGATTGCAGCGAAATTGCCGTGTATTGTGCGATGTCAGTGCACGTGTTGAGAACCCTAGGTGGTCGAAATTTCCGGAGCCCTTCACTACAGCGTCCCTCATAGCCTGAGCCACTTTGGGACGATAAACCCTCATAAAATTTATGCTTTCATTTAGTTTTTTTTTTTAGTTTGGGACAGTACGGGCATTATCCCAACTAAAAAAGCCTGGGCACAGAAGAAAATTGCACAGAATACACTTGTTGACAGCGCATACATGAGGTATACCCCTTGTTAAAAGTTTACGGCCCAGAGGGTACTCTTTTCATCTTCCCGGGGTGGCTCATTATTCGTCCCCAAGCGCTCCAAATCTTTCGAAGATAATATGCAGCATGGCAGGGCTGGGACATGCACGGATGCTATCACAGCCGCACCACACGAGTTACAAACGAGCCTCACTGAGCTCTAAACTTTTCGCAAAGGCTGTACACGGAATGTTTCATTCTTGCTCACTATCTTCGAAGTCATCATTTTTTTACGAACAGAAGCGCAGAACAAGAAAAGCGGAGCCAAGCTGAAACATATTTGCTACGTGGCCTCTGTTTCCCGCAGCCTTGCTCTCCTTTCCAGATGCCACGCTCCCCTTACGACGCTTCTCCTCCTAGTCAGGAACCCATATTGCATTCTTCTTACTCCTGCACGCAAATACCAGAGCCGATTTTTAGCTTGTTCTTGTTTCAAAGGCACGCACGCACTTTGCGGAAGCACTAACCGACGAGGCTATATATAAAGACCTGGTAAAGAAGGACGGGTGCCGGTGTAGATTGAGCTGTCATAGTTTGCCAAGCAAGGCGCTGCCTTTATCGAAAATTTTTTTGCAGTTTTTACTGTAACAAATGCTTTTATTGAAACGTCGCACTGCTATTCCAGACTTTTTTCTGCATATGAAGTTGAGAAATGTAATTTCAATTCTCGTCCACTCTATCTTGCCTGTTAGTCGCCGCTTCCTTGTTTCGCACATAAATGCGCCGCAAAATTGGGTCTAAAAACGTTCAACTGACAATTGCGCGCACAAACAGTACACAAGGGCTTCACGGGACATACCACTCATTGGCGCGTTCAGCAAGCTCAGCTGACATGGGTCAAGAAGTCGAAGCTCATATCAGTGAAACAATCAATTCAGTTTTGTTTTTCCAGAAAAATCTGCCTGGTCTTCATGGGCTTAAAACTGTGCCGATAGCTTCCCGATTACAACCAAATACCAGCGACATCAATTAGCGGCTCTGTAAATGCAGCGAAGAATTGAAGAGAACAGACCAACATTATAATGAAAGAAATCAACTGAAGGCAGATAATTCATTCACAGAGGAAAAAAGCAAAACTATTTATTCCTAATTAAAATCCTTTCAGCCATGTACCATTTCATAGAAACAGCGCTTTTCGTGTAATAATTTTTGTTTCCTTAGATTTTTAGCGCCTAGTCAAAGAAGTAGTAGTTATGCCATTCGCTGCAGACGTTCGCCGTCATGTGCGGTCTCATAATCTCATCAGTTCGTTCAGTGCGGCTGCTGTCATATTGTCGGCGTTAATTTCCGGTGTATATTTTTTCTTTCTTGGGCTAAGTGACCGCCGTCTATATCTGCGAGATTTTTTTTTACAATACTAGCCATAGTCCCAGTCATATGCTTTGGCACTTCTCTCCTCTGAAAGGGATTATAAACTGTATCAGGTCCCGTGTTGTTCGCACAGCCTCTTCGTTTTCACTTTCGAGTGAGTGTCTCTCGGTTTTCTGAGCAGCTCAGGTGCCACGGAATTTTCAGTCACATTATTATGTTACGTTCAGATACTATTAAAAGGCGCAAACATAGCGCCAAAAATGGCTACTGTAGCAAGATGTACACAGTAGAACTACCAGCGGAATCGGAAAGTGCCGAAAAGCATGTCAGACAGGTGTCACTGAAAAATGTTTCTAGCAAAGAGGTTACTTCAATTTTCTTTAGTAGATATGCAGAAAATTTACTTCCTGGTTGGTTGGTTCTGAAACTTTATTTCCAGCGGATATAGAGGAGCGACACGAAGTTGCCCCCCGCTTAAACGGCGGCCGCTATCCCTTGGGCAGCGGCGGCGTCTTCAGCCAGCTGGAGGAGCTTGATCTGTATCCCCGGGTCGGGGCTGAGCAATAGAGCCTCCCAATGAGCAGAGTCGGTAATGAAGTGACTCGCGGGTAGAGACTGCGGGCAGTTCCAGATCATATGATTTAGATCGGCTTTCGCATCACAATTTTTGCATTTGTTTGAGCAGAGTCCTTCCGAATAGAAGCTACACAATTGGGGATTTGGATAGGTGTTAGTTTGAAGTTTACGCCAGGCTTCGGCCTGTTGCTTGGAGAGCGTTTTATCTGCTGGGGGGAATCTGAGTCTTGCAAGCCTGTAGTGCTGCAGGATTTCTCTGTAAGAAAACAACCTGTCCTTGCCAGAGTATAGGGCGGGTGGGCTGCATGACCCAGCTCGGCGGGACAGTTCTCGAGCTAGGTTATGAGCCGCCTCATTACCAGCAAGGGAAGCATGAGCAGGCGTCCAGATTAGGCGAATGCGCCGCGTGGGTTGATAATTTATCCGAATCCGTGCTGTTTGTGGGGAGATTCTTCCAAACGTGTAGTTACGTATACCCAATTTTGAGTCGCTGACAATGGTTTCTGCCGAGGATCCCACAATGGCTAGAGCAATGGCTGTTTCTTCTCCAACATGTGTGTGCTGAGTGCGTATAGTGCCCCCAGTTATGAGTGTACCACGTTCCGTGGTGACCACAGCTACCATCTTGTCAGCCGAAGAATCTGCCGCATCTACATATACCACAGAGGTATCATTAAGAAAGCGTTTGCCTAATGATTTGGCTCTCTCTGTACGACGTTCAGCGTGGAAATCTGGGTGCATGTTCCGAGGTAGCGGAGGAATGACCAGAAGCTGGCGTATATGTTTGGGAAGGTCAGTTGTGGGTCCGCCTTGTCGTTCGTATGTTATGCCTAGTGTGGACAGAATGTGTCTGCCAGTTGGTGTGGCCGATAGTCGTTCGTACTGCGAGACGGTTACCGCTTCAATAATCTCGCTTAGGGTGTTATGAAGACCGAGACCTAACACTTTCTCAGTCGCTGTGTGCATGGGTTTGCACACCGCGGCGGCCGCGTTTTTATGGAGGAAAAACGCTAAGGCGCCCGTGTACTGTGCGATGTCAGTGCACGTTAAAGATCCCCAGCTGGTCGAAATTATTCCGGAGCCCTCCACTACGGCACCTGTTCTTCCTTTCTTCTTTCACTCCCTCCTTTATCCCTTTCCTTACGGCGCGGTTCAGGTGTCCAAAGATATGAGACAGATACTGCGCCATTTCCTTTCCCCAAAAAACCAATTAGTATTATTATCTTTGTCACGGAGAACGTTGATGACATCTTACTTTTTAACGATGTGTTATGGCATGGCACTGCTTGAAAAAAACTTGCAGTTGAAGTTAAGTGCTCAAGCAACCGCTGCTCCAAATTTCATTTTCTTGAGATTATGCTTCATTTGGAGTATTTATGTAAAAGAAAGCGAATGTCGTTCAAAATGTTTCAGTGTTGTGTGATGTTGTTTCATTATTTTGAATTCATTTCTTCGCTTTCCCTTTGTTCACAGGTTGTTAATATTGGGCCCCTCGTAAAATTGCCCAAATTTTTGTCATTTTTTGAGAATTCGTCAGACTGAGGCAGTAATTTATTCTGAGTATGTCGAGTTCGAATTTCAAGTAACATAATTTTATGGCAGTGTTTGTGTACAGCGTTTTCGAAATTTTCTGTAATTAACCCATATTCATGTATTATCGCCTTAGTGTCGTGTGCGTTTATATTAGCTTCTGTGAATTGTTTCTACACAATCTACCCCCACCTATACAACCTACGCCATCACACGAATACTTTTTATTGTAGTTGATCAAGCTCCACCTGTTTACACTGTACAGCTTTGGTTCATGTCTCACATCGTATTCATCACTTTTCTAACTTTGACAATTAAATTTTTATTACAGCACTACACCAGAGCCTCCGACAAAATGTCCTGGATAGGTAATTGGTCTCAGCCCTTCAGTTACCAAAACAAGAGATAGATCCAGCGCTCTTTTCCTAGAGCAGTCACTCGCCAATCAGACCTACAGCAAAAACAAAAACAACCTCACCCACAGAAAACAGTGAAATTCCGAAATCCCAATTTTCTATCCAATCCAGCGTTATTTGCCAACAAGAAGAATTCGGGAGCAGCTTTTGAGCAAACACGACAGAAAGTGAAACCCCAGACTCCGAGTGTTAGCCTTATTGTATCAAAAAATGTGAAACACAAATTGAAGCGCAAAAGGACAACTAGCTAGAAATGCAGCTTGTGTCAGCGTAGCATGACAGGGAGTTATTCATGATGTGACCAGAACAACATTTACGTGCCGAAAACCGCAAGAATTCGCTTTGCCGCGATGTCGTAAGGCCGTCTTCTATCGCGAACACTGCCATAATGACGTAATTCATCATCTTGAGAGCGGGTTGCAAACTTAGCGTCTCCAGTGCAGTCGAGGAAAAGCGCTTCGGATTCCAAACTTTTAATGGGGGTCGCGACATAGAAATACTTTGCTCGACATAAGAAGACGGGAGGAAAGGAACCAGAGAATGAAGGAAGAAGGCATTAAGGCACTGTCACAAACATCTGCGACTTCGTGATTCGCAGCTTGGTCATAGCCTAGGGTGCGTGGTAGGCTTTATGCGAAGATAAGGGAATTGCGTAAACGGCTATAAAATTTGTTGTCCCGTACTGGGGGCACAAAGAAATTGACCCGCTATGCTTACTTTCTGAAAAGCAATGTGAACAAAACAGGATGTTTCAATAAACGGGAGCGTAGGAGGAGGAGGAGGAGGAGGAGGAGGATGAAAGGCAGGGAGGCTAACCGGAAAAATAACCGGTTTGCTACCCTGCCCGGGGAGGATAAAAGTATTCTAAACGACTTGACGCATGATGCTCTCGTCGGATTGTTCACTTTTTAACCCATTCAAACCATTAATTATAAGCTGCCTTCGATCATAAGAATGTCAGTTTTCTTGATAGCTAGTGCGTTGATGATTTTCTTATAGGAAAAATGAAAATAATTACAGTACAATTTAATAACACACGAGGGAGCACAGAAGTGATGACAAGTCATTGGTACAAATAAAAGGCGCTATAACGTTTTCTTCCAGAGTTACGGCTTTTCATGTGGCACTCTAAGTCTCAGTAACTCATACTCTTTAGTTTTTAGCTTGCGAGTGCATTATTAATTACAGAAAAAAGAGAGCTGGTCAAGTTGATTTATGGTAACTGTGTATAACAGAGGCTTGTAACACCATTTAGCCATTTAAGATAAATCCTCTGTTAAAAGACAGCTCCCAATTACTTTTGCAATTCTTACCGCTACTACAAAATATATCCTCAGGACCGGTGTTTGCCGACGCAATGACGTTAAATACACGGTTCTGGTTGAAATAAGAGATAACTAGAAAATCTTGTAGAGTAAAACATGTTTCCTCGACCTCAGGGTGCCAGAAAAAATGACAAAGCTTTGTGAGTTCTTATTTTTAAGTACAAGAAGTGCATCTCAATCCTTATTTTGTGATGAGAACAGTTCTGACGTCTGTGCTCGCTTTAAAGGTTTTCTTATTGATAAAGGCGTAACAAAGCATTAAGGAGAGATGACAGTAATATGCAAGAAAAAATTCGCAACTGATGTATTTTTTTACATAAGGTTACAGGCCCAAACTAAAGCGAATATTTGGTTAAAGAAATTGTTCGTTCTACATTCAATAATTGCCAGCATTGTGGCCAACATATCCTCCAGACAACATGCTGACATCACCAATCAAAGACATTTTAAAATGGCGCAAGTCCCTCCAATCATCTGTAGAAATGGACTGTACTAGAGGTAAACTTTGTTTGCGCAGCCCTTTTTAGGCTAAAAAAAAAGTAAACGGAAAGCTTTGAAAGCGTCTTTTCTCTCATAAATCAAAGAGAACAAACAGGAAGAGAACTTGGTATCTTTAAATATTACCTTTTAGGCTCACTGCCGCTTGTTAAGAGCGCACCACTTGAGGGCCAGTTCGTGGATTCCGCGTCATCGGCATTGGCCCTATCGGCGTAGGCGGCGTAACATGCCACCTGAAACGCCACCTACCACGGCAGGTGGCGTGTCCTAGTGAAACGCCAGCTACCACGGCGAGAGCGGTGGAATGGACAACAGGAAATGGGCTGGCATAGGAAGATCTGGGAGAGTGGCTAGCAGCATAACACCCCTCCTGCCAGCCGGGACAGGTCGTATGAAGAGCTGCGTTGATTTTACTAAAATTTACTCAAATTTAGCATTACCGAGTACCGTAATAATTTGCAGTTTTTTATGTAGGACCACCATGTTTCTTTTTGTGTACGCTATTTTTTACACCTTATGACGACTGAGAGCAACTTTTTAATGTCGGAACACATTGAAAACGTAGCGGGGCAGCGTTCTTCTTTAAATTCTCAAAAGAAGCGCACGGTTTGAAAAAAAAACAGTTCGTCAGACCAGATGTATTGTCTTAAGCGGCGGTGCACCACAGGAAGAACAGCCTGACAAGAAGAGAAGCTTTTCGGAACTCTTCTAAAAGCAAGAAATGAAGCAACATGTGACAATATGTCATACACAGATTCATTAGGCTCCTCAACAAGGCGACGCAAAAGACTGCGCCAGCTGCATCTTGGGATTGCTATCGCATACGGGTTTGCGGGGGTTTAACGTCCCAGAGCGACTCGGGCTTTGAGGGACGCCGTAGTGAAGGGCTCCGGAAATCTCGACCGCCTGGGGTTCTTTAACGTGCACTAACATCGCACAGTACACGGGCCTCTAGAATTTCGCCTCCATCGAAATTCGACTGCCGCGGCCGGGATCGAACCCGCGTCTTTCGGGTCAGCAGCTGAGCGCCATAACCACTAAGCAACAGCGGAGATGACATTTTTTATCGGGGAATCAATATTTCAAACACAAACTTCGAAAGAAAATAATTTTCTACTGTTAAAGAATGTTTTCTCTGCAATCAAGAGAACATTAACTTAACAAAACAACCTTATTTAGATAGAAGCGTTATTTATAAACAATTTTTGAGGGGCCAGGTGGCGCAAAATTTAGTTTCTGGCATTCAAAAATGTTATTTCAAAATTGACGAAAGCTCTTAATATGAATGTTGATCGCGAGAAAGCTCACGTTTTGGAGATCATTTGCAATAAATTTCATTATTTTAGGCTGAAAAAACAAATAAAATATGTGCTACTAGGAAAATAAAATATTTTGGAAGTTTTTTTCTCTCGGAATTTCCGTCAATATGCTTCGAATTTGGATTTAAACTATGCGCCCGTCATGCCTGAATATTATTCTAAGTGCTCTACAAAAATAGAATTTCTTTTCTCCATCGCAAGCAAATGTATTGGCGAAACATTTTGAGCTGCATGTTTGCCTACCGACGTCCTTTTTTTGGATCCGTATTCTCAGCGTTTGAAAACGCAGCACGTCTGCAAAACACCTCGTTTTCCCGCGGAATGTTGCGCTGGAGGTGCGCTGCAAAGTGACCAGCGTTGCTACTTTTTGCGCTGTCGAGCAACTTCTTTGCACTGAAAAGAAACCTATTAGCGCGAGGGCTTCAGACCCACAGCGTGTTATTCGTGCCCTGTCGTGAGGAATCGAGATCTGTCTGAGAACCGTCGCTTTTCGCACGTACCTTTCAATCCGCCTCAAATAAATTTCGTTGCGAAGTTCAGCGTGATTTTAGGCGATTGCCTCGGCGAACAAGAATTTTGATTTTCGCAAGTGTACTTGCCCTTCTCTCAGAATTTTGCCGGCTGGAGCAGAGATTTTGCCCATATAATAATTCTTAATGGCTGCCTTGCGGTAACTAAATAGTACCATTGTACCGTGCCGTATTATTGCAGAGCTAATCTTACTGATCTGGTCCCCGGCTCATCAGGGCCTGTGGGGAAACGAGAAGGCACACGCGATCACCCGAGGGCTCACTTTCCGGTCGATCGCCACAGACACGCCTCCTCCACGCGATGAACACCTCCCTCGGGTGACGAACTAACAACATTCCATGAAATCATTTCTTACTATAAGCTCGGTCGTAAGACCTATTCAGCAGCAGAAAAACAGCTCAGAAGGAAAGACAAAATCATGTGAAGGAAATTGCAAACCGGAGTGTTTCCAAACCCTCAACTGTACAGTAAATGGAATCCAGAAGTCTTTGACCCTAGATGTACGCACGGCAATAACATTGCAGATCTAGTCCACATGGTCTGGACCTGCCCTTTCTATAACGACCCGAATAGAAATGCACAATCCTGGGAGACCTTACTACTCAACCACGAAGCAGAAGAACAACGAAAAGTCATCGGCCTCGCGCTGACCGCCGCCTAGTCCCAAGGAATACCGGCCGACGGTTAGGGAAATAAATGGGGGTATAGGCTAATGCTTTCTGTCCTGTAATTTTGACGGGTGCGAATAAATGTTATTTTTCTCTCTCTCTCGCAAGTGTACGAGAGAAAATTTTACAGTTACTAGCCCACAACGAAGTCATTATCAGAGCTCTTCAAGACGGCGGTGCTAAAAGGATTGCAGGAGTGTTCTTCATGCATCAGGTCGTTGAGCTCCTCGCAGAGAAAACCACAGTTCTTTCTCGAAACACATCAAGAACAGCGTGTCAGTCCGACATACACAATAATTACAGATTCCCGCGCGGAGTGCCGCGCATTCGCGAATACTTTATATTTGTAGGCTGCGCGTGCACTCTCAATAGTCAATCCCGATATATTCTTTACTGTGCGCATCGATTTGTCTCCTGGTCACGCCTCCCTTGCCCGCCCGAGCAGCAACCTTCCGGGCGCTGTCGACGGAAGCGGAGGACGAAACAGACACATAGGGTTCCTGCGCAGCCCTACACACTTACACCCACGTCAAAGAACATTACCGTACACAAAGAAGAACAATGCCACCACCGCACCAAACACTAACCAAGACCGAAGCTGTGACATGGCGTCCACTCTAGACTCGCACGATTCCTAAACTATATGATGAATACTTGTTCTTCCCCACCCTCTACGGAGAAAAATGCTGAGCTGCCAACAATGCCTACCTACAGTGTACCATTACGTTTCGGCCTGCACAGCACCCCCCGGTGACGTCCCACTAAGAACCCTTCCCACCCCTTCCTCTAGGAAGATGCCCTGTAAAGCACGGAGCCCACCGACCAGCGCCGGCTCATCGAGCATACCAAGATAGCGGTGGCCAACGGTGCTATGGAATGAGAGCCCTTCTTGAGACCGCTGGGACGAGTACAAATCCGCAAGACCAGCGACAGTTTCTCTAACGGGCTTGCAGGATCACGGCGGCACATGTAGCCCTGGACTGAGGGGGTCCACTCAGGAAGACAAGTGTGTTTTATTTAATAAGAGTTTTCCTGCTACTCCTCCCCTTTCTTGTCACATCTCGAACAAAAGTAAAGAAAGCTCCTAAATAAAGAGATCAAGAAATTACCGAAGGATGGCGGCCGCGGCATCTTTGCTACTGAACGTCAATACCAGCGTCAGCTGCTCATAGACCATAGTCATCCCCGTGGCGGTCACTACTCCTTAACGCGCACTCGACGTCAGCGTACAAGACAACTTTAAATTTAAAATGAAAAGTGCGGACATATCTTCTTTTTTCTTCTATCTGTTTTATGGGCCAACTTTGGTATTTTATTTTTGTTTCATCCTTGCTAATTTTTTTTCTATAACATATTTGCATTGATATTAAGGGAACAACACTTATAATGCACAGTGCCACTGTCGCAAGGACTTTCCGGAGAGAAAATAGGCCGTACTATTCAACAGAGGACAGTCGCGTTCACCTATGCCGCGGCAGTATAAGCTCAGAACGTGTTGCCTACACCACCACAATGTTGGACGCGAGGCTTTGAGAAAGAGACAGCAGGTGTAACATGCTTCTGCTGAATGACATCTCATTTTTCCTTCATATCTGGAGCCACTAGAATTCCTAATGGGGTTCGAAGATGCAGAAATGAGATGATGTTTGTGGCCGTGGGGACATGAAGTCAGCGTGAAAATAAAACGCGCACAATGCCAGAACAGACTTCAAAGAGCGTTCCACAGAAAATTGTTTCGTATTTTAATCCACCTATGGTTAATACCATTCCAACTGGCATTTCTTTTCCAGGAAGCCAAACTTATAAACATGCTGATATAAATGTTAGCTTTGTCTCGCACCCAGACAAAGCCGTCTAGGGCATTACCAAAGCAGAGGTAGTCCATGAAATTCAATAATATTTCAAAAGAATTTCTGAAACCGAGCGCACAAAACAAAGTCATGAAGTGGTCGCGGAAGTTGTTGGTCACGTTCACATGTGGACCCAAAAACTTCAGTTAAGTTCCGAATAAGCCCGTGCTGCTTAGTTGCGGGGAAGAGCCAGTGAGCGTGGAGATTTCCTTCACTTGAATATGCATGAGCTTAGGTCGGCTGACAAAAGCTCATGCTGACAAAAGCCACCAGTGCAGGCCTTGCGTAGGCTTGTTCTGCGTGTCCCATTTTTTCCCGGCCCGGGTCTGACAAATAAAAAACAATCAGATAATTACGTAAATAACGGTGGTTTCACGAGGCACAGTTTCTAAAATCAGTGTTTTTGGCAATCCGTCTGAGCTTACAGACCGTATAATACCCGCTAACCCTTATGCGGTTGATGTCGCACCGTTTCTGGAACGTCAACTGATTTTTATGCAATTTTTAGGGTATAGTCCTTTTCTCACAAAAAAGGCTGTAGCAGCTTCTTTTTTTTGTCGTGTTACTCTAATTAAAGTTTCCTAGAAAAAAAATCATTACCATGACGTTTGAAACTATGTACCTTTACGCACAAGGCATGAGCACGCTAGACTTACTGCCATTTGCCTGGCTGTCGTGTATTCAAACCTTAAGTGCAATTAAAGAAGCGTGATGGCCTGGACGAATAGAAAATTCAAATGAGGTTCCAGACTTTTTTCATGAATGCCCGAGTTTTTGGCCTTTTGCGCCACTTATAATGCGGCTGTATGTTCTTGTATACACACCGCATGCATGATTATGACAACAATAAAAGTAAAACAAAGTGACGGTGGTCAGCTGGATAGTGTCCCAAGCTTCCAACAGCCCAGAGTATGGCTTGCGTCCCAACACTGATACAGAATGTTTTTTCTCTTGATTTAACTATTCCTCTCTTTGGATGAACGATTGAACCCCAACGATTGCACTCTTGATTTCATCTCGGCCATATCTAATTGTTGTGGCAATAGTCGAGAAATCAATTTGTGCGTAGATTTTTGCAATGAGGCGAGCAAAATGAGAAGCTTTAGCAAGCATTTCTTTCTGTGAAAATCCAGAAAGTTTGATGATTAACAAGACGTCTGTGGCTTTACCAGGCTCTGAAACACTGCTTAAAAACGGGAAATTCCTGCTTCACCTCCAGAAAGAAACACGGTTATCTGAGAAGCATACGTACAAGTGAAAGCGATGTGACGGCACTGCCGCAGGAAACTAAGTTGAACGTTAAATTTGTCGAGCTGGTAAAGCCCCATACTGAAAATAGAGCGCCAAAAAATACGGACAAGAAGAGGGGCGGCTACGGCACGAACGCTGACTTTTAATGACTTTATTCGCAAAACATAAAAACCACACAGGGACGCAGGCGAAGCTTACATATAGTCAATAAACGCGACATCCTTATCGTAGCGATAGAGTAGCTGTTTACTCACGTAGTTTTGCTGCTCGTGCCCCATGTGAAACGCTTGAACCACTTCTCATGTGAACTGGTCCATGCGCGGGTGTGGCGGATGTGTGGAAAGTGGTCCACATTTATCGGATGTGTCCCAGTAGCCGCGGCTGGTGAGCCGGCGGAGCGGGCTGGTGACGTTGCTGGCCAGGCCAGTTGCCGAAAGGGTTCCTTTCTTAGCGAGCCAGGTCGCGCTCCGAGCTTCGTCTTCACCAGCGCCGCCGGCGATACCAGCGCCGCTACAGATGCTCCACCCCCCCCTGGGCGCGCTGCGCAATGAAGAAAAAAAAAGGTGTGTACAAGTTTGTACAGGTTGGTCAAGTCCACGACACAGTTAGGTTTGTGAAGGCCGCCTGGCGCGTGAATCAATCGCAGGCGGTCGAGCCTGGCTGCTGCGCAAAGGGTGAGGAGAGCCGAAGGGTGAGGATGATGACGTAAGGAACAGGCGGCAGAAGTCGAGGAATTGGATGCGAGCTAGGCGTGCTGCAGCGGGAAGGTCTATTGGTGGGGCCGCCAGCGGTGTTGAAGCGGGCCGGAAAATTTCATGGCAGAAGATGCATCCGCGGCGGGAGTTATGGGCGATATGGGCTTTGCGCTGGCCAAGTGGGTGCAGACGAAGGTATGGCGTGCGGAAGCCGCCGCCATAGAAGAGGAGGTGATGCCTCAGCCGCTGGCGGCGGTGAAACGACGGCACAGGCCCGTGGGACTCGGGCGGCCGTGTAGGGAAGTGGTCGAAGAGGCCGACGAGGTGCACCGGCTTTATGCAAAAACGAGCTCACTGTGGCAGTGGGACGGGTGGCTGGGGGCACAAAAAGCAAGTCCGGGGCGTAGTTGTCGGAATTGGAAGGATACGATAGTGCCGAGAGCATATGAGGTGTTGGACGGGGCACGCTGCAATGCGTTGCAAGCATGCCACCCCCTTCGGAGGCTGTCTGGTCTGTCGCGGAGGCAGTCAATGGTGAAAGCGCCAGGTGGACAGGGATGAGTGGCAGGCGCTTTGGGTAGCGCGTTAGGCGCGACAAGGCCCTGGGGTGCCGTCCTTGCGCAGCGGGCGACAGGAACGACAGTTGTGCTCACTGTGGTTGGGCTTCAGGGAGCAGGTAGAAGCGAGTCTGGGCCCGGGTCGAGAGAGGGTGCTGCCGGTGATGGCCCAAGGGCAGGCGCCACAGCTGGGAAGCAGAGCTGGGCAGGAGGCGCCGTGGAACGGGAGCTCGCAGGTGGATGGCCGTCTGTAGGGACCGTTGCAGCAAACTTGGGAGAGACCGGGATGTAGTACGAGGCAGCTGGGTGCGAAGGTGGGCAAGAGACCGACGCGTGCTCACGTGGCGCATGCCGAACCGCGGGTGGGGGCAAATACAGTGGCGGCGATAGTGGAGAGACCGGTGTGGGGAGGGGCGCCGACGTAGGAGCGGGCGCAACAGCTCGGGTAGGGAAGTAGCACCGCTGCCTTTGAGTCGAGAACAGGAGCGCAGAGAGTAGGCGGGAGCTCCAAGCTTTTCTTTTGCGTAAACCATGTCCAAGCCAAAATACGCCCTCAGGCCCATTTTGAAATCGGCGTATATGTCGGGGCCGGGAGGCGGCAACCGCAGCTGTGCCAGGAGACCGGGTGGAGGTTCGTGGCGGGCGTGCTGATAGCGCAGCAGCTGGCTGTACACGCTGGTGACATGAAAGTGCGAGTCCCGCAGCGCCAGCCACCAAACGGGGTTCCTGGCATAAAATGCGGGCAGGCCAGGCAGCCCAGGAAGGATGGGGCGGTGATACGGCTGAAGGAGCTCACCGGATGTGATCGGAGGTGCGAAGATTGCGATGAAAAGCTGCCGAAAGCCGGGTGCGAACAGCGGGCGTGCAGCGGCAAGGCCAAGTGGAGGGACAGGACGGGCAGGAGCGCATAGCCGCTGGAAGCGGCGTTGCGTGCCTTGGGGCTCACGTCCGGGTCACCAGATGTGGAAGGTGATCCACATTTATCGGATGTCCCAGTAGTCGTGGCTGGTGAGCCGGCGGAGTGGGCTGTTGACGTTGTTGGCCAGGCGGCCGGTTGCCGAAAGCGTTCTCCGTTGCACGAGCCAGGTCGCGCTCCGAGCTTCGTCTTCATCAGCGCCGCCGGCGATACCAGCGCCGCTGCAGGTGTACAGTATCTGCATGTGACGAACCAAAGCAGTGCACCTTTTGTTTCTTATCTTCATTAGTTCATACCCTTGACAATGAGTCACCAGATAAGACAAGCCGTTGCCGTCCGATAAATTTATCTATGCTCTTGCAACCGCTAGTGCAAGCTTTTCCCGGTGTGGGCAATGCACCGGGCTCCACAGAAGAGGGAAATGCTGTGCACAACTCCTGTGCTGCCTGCCTTTCGCCTGTAGCACAGGAGTTGCGTACTGCATTCCCCTCTCCTGCCGAGCTAGGTACACCAACCATACTGGGAAAAGCTTGCACTAGCGGTTGCAAGAGCATAGATAAATTTATCTGAAGGGAACGGCTTGTCTTACCTGGTAACTCATTGTCCGGGGTGTGAAGAAATTAAGTAAAAAAAAAACGAAAAGTGCACTGCTTTGCTGAGAGTCAGCGTTGTTCCTTTGCCCGCCTTGTTTCTTTTCGGTCCATTTTTACCCTCTTTATTCCGTAGGAACAGGAGGAAACTCTTGCATCTGACCAAGTCTTAACTCTTCGTGTTTTCTGGACGTGCTGAACACGGAGCGTGATTACCCAGAACCCGTGTCATTTTTGCTCCGCTTATTGGAAGCATTCTGGCTTGGGCTCATGCTGGGTGGGTGTTACTACAGTGTAAACACAAAATCGGCTTTTCTGTCTGGGTGCTGTTCTCAGCCGTGGTCCAGGCCGGCGCCAAACTTTGTAGGTGTTTTTTTTTGTCCTTTGATATTTCGGAACGGTAACGGCGGTTTAGTGGTTTATTTTTTCACGTTGCCATCTGCATTTCATCAGAGATTTTGTTTACTAAGAATACGAGACCCACGTGCGCATGCGTAATGCAAGCAAAGCCGGCTTGAATATTGGATTGCGTTTCGTCGTGCCGGCACCTGTAAAGTAAAATACACAAATCGAGGCTCTCGTGCTGAGGTCGTGAACACCTCACCTTAGGGCACTAAGCTTGAAATCTCATTTTAGGACCGGGCTTAAGAGATCAGTTTTCCAACAAGATGCAGCAGCAAATCTATTGTGTTATGATTTATTGTAAGAACGTCTGGCTCCAAATTGCCTCACAAGGAGGAGGGCACAAGCTTTATGCATTATGAGATAAATAAACACACACTCTTTGCACACGTGGTTTGCTAGTTGCGTTTTTCCGCTGCATTTCTGCGCATGTTGGCGCTGGGCGAAATGTTATGGTGCTACGGAAAGTACTCTTAGATATGAATACTTTGCGCACAGTGTACTGAATAGTACGTGCGGAGGAAACTGACAGCAATGATTTCCCTGTTTTTAGAACTAGCCGTCCTGCATTCAGGGCTATGGCTAAGAAACCTTGCTGTTTCGTCGACCGATTCGCTAATAGCACTTAAAATTCATCCTATTCCATCCCAGAATATCTCTTTGCCACTACAGCTCCCGCTGCAGGCGGTAAAGGTTTCTGATTAGCCCCTGGCATCGGCAGACGGTGGTGCAGGAGCGTGTATTTCCTGGTTTGCGTGTCCATCCGAGCTTGCCAGTTTACTTCGTTTCAAGACATGAGGCGCGCTCATTCATTATGAATCCTATTAGGCCTGAGCAGTACCTAGTCTGCACCTTGCGTTGTGCGTTGTGCGTGTGTGTGTTATGCCTTTTTCTCTTCTCTCTTCCTCCTTTTAGTCCCCTAATCCCTCTTCCCCAGTGCAGGGAAGCCAACCGGAACCCCTTTCTGGTTAACATCCCTGCCTTTCCCTCCTCCTCTTTATCTATCTATCTATTCTGCCCCTTTGCATTCTTTTCTTGCACAAGTTGCTCGTATGACGAAGCCGACGATATGTCTTATTTGCTAACATGGTATTTACGGCGTTGTGTTATCATTTGCTACCAGATAGGAGCCTCTGATATTTCTAATTCAGACCTTCCACATGTCATGCGACGTACTGTCATGAACAAAAATAAGAGGGTTCCCTCGGCCCTAGCCTGTGCTGAACCTGCCACACTGCATGCGATTGCACTCCTGGGGCGGAGACCGGCCCACTCTGCTGGTCTCAACAACAGTACTGTGCCGGTTTCAACACCAGGAGTGCTTCTTTAGGCGACGGCCGCATACAGTGCAGCATGGCTCGGCATTTGCTAGAATGAAGAGTGGTCTCTTACCTTTTCTCACGAAAGTACACCGCAATGGATAGACAATATGCTTATCTCCACATAGCTTCAGAAGACCGGCGCTCATTTATAGAACAGAAAAAGCTTGTAATGCTTAAAAAAAGGAAGGATGCTAAATACTGAAAATAGTCGAGAAAATCTAATACAGATCCAATACAATACAATATATACAATCTATTGTGTAAAAAGTTTGTATATATTACTTCTTCCCCTATCCTCTCTTCCAGTTCCCTCCCCTTTTTCATTTCGTTTCTCCATTCTGCCTGCTATCCTTTATTTCCACTGCCGCAGCTCAGGTGCTTCAGTATCGATGGCAGATGCCGGGGCTAGCAAAAATCTTTTCCTTTCTTTTGCTATTATTTTAACAAAAACCACTACAACTATAATACAGATTTCGAAGGTAGCCTCCTAAGTGTAAGAATTTAGGTCACATGTATTGCTTCATTCAAGCAAAAAAAACCTGGAGGGGACACTGCAGCTCCGTATTAGAAGTATGACGTGATAGCTATAATGGGTTCATACCCATATATGCGCAACTGGCTATTCTCTTGTTAACATTCATAGGTCCCTCCTAGTCCACATACCACTCCGTCATTAGGCGATGGCAGGTGCTGCCACCGGTGGGGCTTGCGCGAATGAGGCTGCTGTTTCCGAGCGACCTCTCGTGACCAATCATAAACTTAACTGGCACCAGCCACGGTGCGCCGTTTTCTCACAATTCGGTGGGCAGGCTGTAACAACGCCGCAAGGTCACGTGACCCTGCGGCGTCACGTGACCTTCGTAGACTTTTCGCTTACGGTCAGTGACACCGACAACGACGCTAGATTTTTTGCGACGCGTACTCCTCAGCGCTCTCGCGTTGAAAATGCGACTTTTTGTACCTTTCTCTCTTCTTCTAATTAAATCAGCGCAACTCACAAAGCTAGCCTAATCTCATATTTATCTCTCTACTACTGCTCATACCTTTTCTAATTTATGAAAGCCCCCCAGCGTACCGGTCAACTTTCAAATCTCATCAAATCGACTGTCCGTGTAGTTTCGTTACAGCACTTATCAAATACCGAGCTGAACGAGTTTCCCGCCCACTGCATTAACGAGGGCTGCATACAACTCTGACTTCGTTGACGCGAACAGTCAATTTTGGAAAGCTGTGCGCCCTGCCGTGAACTTATTACAGCGAGGCGCTGAGGAATGTGCGATTGCGAGACACGTCGGGTTTCATGCGAAAACACGGTCGTTCATATAAAATATGAAGAATAAAAATTATCAGCTACAGTGAACCAAGACGCGAAGCGCAAAGTAAGGCCGTTGCACCTGACAGCACCGAATTTCTTGGCAATAAATGTCCATAACTGTTATTTCGAAAGCTTGAGAGCACGCAAGTAGACCTCATTTAGCCTGGCAGACAGGCGGGGCCTGCTAAGCGCAGGAGCACGGGACCAACACAGCGATGACTTGCAAAATGCAAGGTGAATGAACGCTATAATGATGCGAAGGGGCATTCAAGGGAAATTGTGGCGCAGCAAAACACGTGAACGTGATAAGGCGAAGAAGGACTCGAAATCGCCTACATCGAAGAAAGGCGCCCAATACACAAGTGAACGTCGATTGACGCAGCAGATCAATACTTATGGCGTTCGTGGTGAGCACAGGGCGGTGTGATGTAGTACCGCAGTCGAGCTGTGTTTCGATCAAGTCACGATGGTAAAAGTCGCTAGTGTGTTTTGCAATGTCACTGAACTTTCCAGGTAACAAGCGGATGAAAATTATTCCGGAGCCAATCGCTACGCTTTATAATTCTTCGTGCTTGCTTTCATGCTCACAATGTCTTAACAAACTCGCAGTTATGTTTTTCGTCCTTGAATTCTGAGATTCTTTATTTTTTGATATGCGATAATATTGTTACGGGGTGACAAGCAATATTCATTAGGATTTCAGCTTTCCTGAGCAATTGGCAAAGAACTGACAGAGAGGCTTATAACTGTCTATTTTAGTCTTTCCGAATACATAGAGAGCATTTTTATTTTATTTATTTATACAGAATACCCCTAAAGGCCCTCGAGAGGGTATTACATAGGGGGGGGGGGGGGCACAGGCAAATGAACAGAATAAACCAAACCCACAAATATAAAACAACAAAAGCAAAAATAAGACACTTCGCATGACATAAGTAAGCAAAAGAATCAAAAGAATGGCAGCGCGGCAAAGAACGAAGATTACTGCAGTATTAAAATTATACAAACAGAAGACTAATGCAATGAATCATTTAATAACATACCCTGCAATAACATACCCTGTAAAGGAAGCCATGAAAAAATAACAATGTATGCGAAGAGTTAAGCAGTAGTTATTGAATATATAAGATTAAAATATTTATCAGGATCATTGGTGGTTGCGATATGTGAAGGCAGAGTGTTCCAGTCAGATATTTGACGCTTCATAAAAAAAGACTCGTCTTCCCTCACAAAAATTACTTTGGACAGTCTATAGACTCTCCACAACCTTTTGTCTATAAAGTGTATAGGTTCTGTATAGACAAATATTATAGACCATCTATAGTTTTATGGCCATACACATAGAGTAGACTTTCCTCTATAGACAGTCTACTGACTATGAATAGACAAAAGTAAACATCTATAGGAAGTCAATATAGTCTATAAGAATTATATAGACCATTTTTGAGCGGCATTTTACATGCACCTTGAGCAGCTCAGGAGTTCCGGGAGAGCTTAAGGCTTTACTAAGTCATTTCTGACTTCACATTGTGTCGGGTCGGCACGCTTCCTGCTGGTAATAGCATTTCGACCGTTATGAGCGATTATGATCCACATAGTGGTTTCCGAAGGCATTGCATGTTCACCATCGAAATACGGCAGAATAGGGAGCGTTCATTCGTACATCGCGGGCCAGTGTTATTACGCACACCGATAGAATGGCACCTAAATAAATATGAGATTCAACAGCGCAGCCTTCTACACTGCTTTAGATGCAAGGCCTGTTCTCAAGAGGCTTCCAACCATGCATCCATATTGACGTCACTGTGTTTTTACTCACGGAATGAAAACAAAAACCGCGTCAGGAGCGCTGCACCATAAACTTCTTGCGACTTATATGCGTAGACAAGTCCAGAATTCTTCAACATCAATTTCAATTGTGACGCAAATATGAATTATTGCAAGATAATTTTATAGAAACATCCAAATTATTGTTTCAATTATGCCATGTGTAGCAAAATATTTCTTTTAAAGTGCGGTTTTCACTCGCATCGAGTAGTTAAGGCTGCCAAAAAAAACAATTTGGCAATGATTTTGGCGACAGCACACACGTTAACCGGAAAATACTGCAAGCCTCCCGAGGGGAAGTCTGCGGGCATATTGAATGTTAAAGTGGAACCTTGAGATATGCCAAAAAAATGTGTTCAGAAACATTTAAAAACATGTTCGTCCTAAATGTATGGGTATGTTTAAGTTTTAATTGGATGCTTTCGCCAGACAAGGGTTCGCTATAAACCTGCGCTCACCTCTTTAGAGAATGAGCAGCAGTATAAACGCAAACTGATAGAAACCGAAACTGATCTTTCTTATCCTAAACAACAAAACACAACATTACAGTAACGGAGTAGACTGAATAAAAAGGCATGCGTTGCAGGGCGGCAGAGAATGACGCCTATGGATGAGGTTAGGAACTCTGCAGAGAGATGGGGGCTGCATCTCGCACAGAACAGACTTAAGCAGAGGTGTATATGGAGAAGCATTTTCAGTGCAGTGGACGTAGTTGTCTTGAGAATGATGACAAATATAAATGTCCGTGAATGTTAAGGAGCCGAAACGTCTTGTCAAGAGCTGCTGACCCACTTGTATTATTTACTCTTAAAATTTTTCACTAGCTTGAACCAGGGTGACCTGGATGCGTTAGCCAAAACGGCGAATCTTAGAAATTTGATTGTGGTTGAAGACTTTTTTTTTTATTTTTTAATCAACGAAAAATTACTTTCAGCTCACTGCGTATCAACATCTTCCGTGAATTATGTGTTCCTAGAGCATGTTGCTTGATGCCAGAAAATACTCATGGTCTCGTTGGTTCAATTTTCTAGAGCCATGTCTTCGTGGAGTTTGGAGGAAACCAATTGCGGCGTCAGAGCAATGTCGCGGAAATTCCTATGCTAATCAGGCTTCGGTATTTAGGGTAACATAGTCATGTGCTGATGGCGACTTGAGAATGAACTCACGAATAAGCACAAAGAAAACTTTCATATTTTTGCGTGTCCTACGGATAGTTTTCATTCAGACGGGCTAAGCTCAAAACTGTTTTATTATAAGTCAAAAAGCTAGAACATGGCCCTACATGATCCCTCCGGCACGCATATTTCACCGCACTCTCCGTCAACTACAGATCAGCCGTCCACGTGCACGCACCGTCACCTTCGCAGTTTCATTTTTTTCTCGCACCGCCGCGGACTGGAATGGCCTTCCCGCTGACATTGAAGCGATAACTTGTCCCGCGAACTTCGCGCGTAGAGCCTACAGCTATTTGTCATCATCATAGCGCATGATTACTTGCTATCGCATAAAACGTTATACCCACCCCTTATGTAGTGCCCCTAAAAAGGGGTCTTTAAGGAAGTAAAATTGATTGATTGATTGATTGATTGATTGATTGATTGATTGATTGATTGATTGATTGATTGATTGATTGATTGATTGATTGATTGATTGATTGATTGATTGATTGATTGATTGATTGATTGATATGCATTCCTTATTCGCAGTCCTAGCCAAATCTATCTGAAAAATTCATCATTATAACGAAAAAACGCAGGCACTATAATCATTCAATCATGCTCTGAATTCATCTTGAGTTTGTCACAGCTAAAGACAAAGTGGCGCTGAGAAACTATTCGTGTCGTCGTGGAATTGTGAACTGTAGGTGTAAAGGTGCCGAAGCGACACAGGATCTATGAGGGACGTCGTAGTTGAGTCCTTCGTATCAGTTTAGACCACCGAGGGCTTTGTTGCCGTCTCCTCACAGTGCACGGCACACCGGCATTTTCTATTTTGTCTCCATCAAAATACAACCACCGCTGCAGCGATCGGTCCGTGACCTTGGCATCAGTAGCCAAACAAAAGCTACACAGTCACCGCGGCGGGCGTATTTGTTCAATCGCCTGTATGTGACTGTTTCCTAAGTTTTTTTAAAACACTAAATCAGACACCCCACATTATCCCCCCCGCAATTACTTCACTCCTCACAATGATCAATGTTAAGTACACCGAGGGACTAATTCGTTGTTCTCAAATTTAACTCGCAGTGAAGATGAGAAGATGGTGGGCAGGATTCTAGCAGGTCAGGGATTAAGTATGACAAACCTCAGCCCTGGTCACTTCTTTCTAGCCATATCCAATTTCACAAAAGGTTCGCTTAACTCGCATCCGCTGCATCACCACCAGCTAGAATCACTTTGTGAGACATGCTCAGAAAAGATTCAGTACTGTGCTCCAAATGCCGTTATTTCTTTCTTTCCTTTTTCATTCTCATTCTTTCTTTCCTTTTCTACCTTTCTTCCTTTTTTCAGTCTTTCTTTTTCTTTCCTTCTTTCATTCCTTCTTGTTGCCTTCTTTCTTTCTTCCTGCCTTCCTTCCTTACTTCTTTCTCTCTTTCTTTCTTCTGTTATTGCTTTCATTTAATTAACTTCTTCTTTACTTCTCTCTCTCTCTCTCTCTTTTTCTTTCTTTAATTCTTTTTTGCATTCTTTCCTCCTTTCCTTCTTTCTTTTCTTGCTTTCTTTCTATCGTCTTCCACTCCTTTTTCCCTCGAGCCATACTTTTTCGTTCCTTCTTTCTGTTCTTTTGTCATCCCTATTTCTCTTTCTTTCTTGACCCCTTTCTTTCTTTTTGTTTTTCGGCCGCGAGTAATGGGCGATGATAGTTATGGCACGTGCCGTGAACATCTGCCACTTTGGTGGCTACCTGTTTGAACCGAGCTTCATTATACATGCCAACAATTGTTCAATGTGACCAGCGCGCATATATTGGCAAAAATGGCGCTCATGGAACACTTCTCAGCACTGGGTTCACCGCAGTTAAGACCCAAAGCACCGCGTTTCGTGAAGAAACATTCCCTCATTTTAGTCTTGAATGCACACAGAAAAAAACAAGCGCTTGTAGCTGTGGCGATACATAAAAAGCGCTAACAAAAAGCTGTAAAAGCAGTAAACTTTCAAGCTATATCCGTCGCGACCTTTATTCATCTGCTCCTGGTCGAATCTAGTGTGGAATAAGCCAGAGATTGCACAAGCTTGAAAGCCTTCTTAGCAACATATGAATCGACCCAGCTAAGAAACTCTGAGTACCGGCACACGATTTGAATCACTCACCAAGAAAACAGAAGGAAAAGCAAGCTCGTTGGAAAGGACTTCAGCATGAAAAAAAAGTGGTTCATGCGTAGATTTATCATCCCCCACTTGAGCGAAGCTTTCTTGGTGCGTCTAATAAGTAACAGAAAATTCCTTTCCGAAACGATGCTGACGTTTGAGGGTTCCTGTGAAGGCGTTTATTGATTCGAGTTCTCAGGCTTATAAAACTGCAAGTAGACTTCATATAACGTAGTAGTGCTGAAGGGCGTCACTTTTTTCCGCATTTTCTTGCACGTGGCACCGTTTTTAAGAGAAATCTGTGGTGTGGCTAGTCTCAAGAACTGCAACAATCCGTCCCTGTCATTCCTCTCTTTCTCGCTTTAGGCCTGAACAGCTCGCACAGAGCACTGAATTGAAACAGCTTTGTTAATGACACCCAGCACATTGTCTCTTAGAGTTGCACAGAGCACTGAGGCTTAACAGATTTGTTACGGGCGCCCAGCACATTGTCCCTAGAGTTTCTACAGTGCGTGAATCAATTTAATTTTTCTGGTGCCTTGATAATGCAGCAGCACTTTCGGTTTGTAATTTACACTGTTGCAAGCAGCTGTTGCTTTTTCGTTCATCAATAAAACTAACTATTGAAGAGTTTTCTAGCAAAGCATGAAGTGGGTGATCAATTTTCACTGTTACAAACGAACAACATGATAAGGAGTAGATTTTGGAGTGATTTTTAGACAAACACTGAACTATTTATAAAAACACTGACAGTAAATGTAAGAAAGAAAAATCAACGTGTGATCAACTGCAGCACGAAGCAGCTGCTCAACTAACAATTCCATCCTGTTTAGCTTTATGGCACAAAAATGTCAGCATTCAGCTCACGAGTGAACACGGCAATATTAGACAGCATTCATGCGTAATAGAACACAGGTTTACTCAGTTGATTCACTGAACTTTCAACTGCCGCAAACACAGCTTAAAATACTGGGAAACGTAGTGTTTCCAAATTACTGCGGTTGTTGACTACTATATACAAGTAGAGGGCGGCACGTGACCTTACGTTCAATGCAAGAGATTGAAATGACTTTTCTTGTTTTTTAGGCGGACTCAAGCTCGTTTGAACCTGTTTTTCACTCTTTTATACTGCATGCGGTAATAGAGTAAAGGGCAAAAACGTTTGTTAGCGATGTTGCAGGTGCTGCCAAAAATGCATCGCTAATAATAGTTTACGTATAGCATAAATTTCCACGGCTTGTAATATGCACTAATATATTTGTTTAGGCACTGAGCAGACAGTCATTTCTCTTCAGTTCTCCCTTATTAGTTCGCTGCTGGAGTGCGGAACAGCGGATGAGTGTATCAAGCTTTGAAGCGATGGTCTGCTTTTGCTTTTTCCGTCCACCACTATGCTATGTATAGCAGGCACTGGTCACCGAAGCACAACGACATGGTCGTCGACAGCACGTTTAGTGAGTTAGGAATGACCAGTGTTCCATTTTCCTCACTTCCTTTCAATTCATCAAATCGTATGGAGGCGTCATTTTTTATATTGGCCAATTGCGAGCAGGAGCCTTTGATTAATTTATTGATTGATTAACTCATTGATTGGTTGGTTGATCAATACTAGACTGATCGATCGACAGATCGATCGATTGATTGAAGACGGGAGGCACAGAGTATTTTTAGGTAGTTTATTGTAGCTTATGCAGTTGTCAGTATTTATAGACAGATATATTGATTTACAAACTTTCGACCACCTAGCGCGGCCAGTGCATTACTTATTCTTCCCTTTCCACGTCCTCTTCACAGATTTTATTTAGCGGTCTGCCGTGCTCACCAAGCGTTCCCTTCACTTAGCCCTGATAGCTGTTAGACCTGCTCAGGTTTCCATGAGCGCAAGCAAATCAGGTACACTGTGAGCTTCACTAATTGTTCAGCGAAACACCCGCGGGATGAAGAAGCTGTTGCTATGTGTCTAGGAAAAAACGGTGAGGAAACAGCGTTCCCCCAAAGCCTAATTCACAAGCAGAAAGAACACCTGTTCATTGCCAAACTGATGAATGAACTACAATCACTGGCCGCCATGGCGTAATAACCCCACATTAAGCAATCAAGCAGGGAACACTAATATCAATTAACTCTCACCCCAGTTTCCCGCAAGGCGCCCACTTTTATGCGGGCTAACAAGAAGCAGTGTGTTGTCGGATTTGCATAAGCTATTAGTACTTGTCACGCAATGCTGATCAGCTCGCTGCGACAGCAAACCTTTTGGTGGAAAAGACGAAGCCCTCTTTTGGTCTACATCCAATTAAAACTGCTTTCCGTGCATCCATTATTTATAATGAGTCAGAATAAATCATAGTCGGACTCTCATAACGTATATTGAAAGGTTCCTTGAAACGTAATAAAAGAAAAATAAATGATTTAATGTGATAAGCGTCATGAAATATTTTTTCTTTAATGTGTCACCACAGTCATCCAATCTATCTATGACGTTCATTTTGTTCCTTTCCTTAAAGCCTACAATTAGTGTTTATTGTACACTCTACCGGATCATTGGAGGGTCAGTCGTCATGAGGTCGTGCAACGGAAGCCATTCGGGAGCTTGTGGAAGCCATTCGGCACCTTTATATATGGCCGGCACCTTTATATATGGCACTTTAGGAGTGCAGAAAGTTGGGCTAGTTGGTTGATATGCATTCCAGATTTATTCGAG
This sequence comes from Amblyomma americanum, assembly GCF_052857255.1. NCBI lineage: Eukaryota > Metazoa > Arthropoda > Arachnida > Ixodida > Ixodidae > Amblyomma > Amblyomma americanum. The sequence goes on along the minus strand of NC_135505.1, from coordinate 120,541,428 downwards.
CATACGTCTGGAATAATCCTTCAGTTGTGAGTAGCGCTCGTCTTTGTCAACGCTTGTCCTCGTTTTTCCGCGCCAAACTTCTTCACTATGTACCTTTATACATTCTAGCCCCAATTATTGTCCTGAATATATCACCTTCAAAGACTTGATAAAAAAAAAAGTCCTTCTCTGTGCTGAATAAAGTGCCATAAAATATTGTTGATCACTCTTGCCCTGAAGCGATATTTCTTCTCTTCAATTGTTGGAGGGTAATTTGGAACCTTCTCGCGGTTCGGCAGTCATTTTGTTATATGAATATTTAACAAACAATTGTGCGCGCTATTTGTCCTTTCTGTATGTACAAATAAACAGGAAGTTAAGGTTCCACTTTCTCCTGAACGAATAGTACGATGTTTATTCCAACAATTTCAGCGCCTAATTTGTCTACAGTTTTAAATGTTTTAATAAGAATATAGCCTATAAAATAATGCTAAAGGGAACGCACTTACAGCCATCACCGAAGTGCGCATTAAAGCAGACTTGAATTTTCCTTCAACAGCTGAAGCGACTGTATCGCAGAAAACTTAACCCCAATATATCTACCAATTAAGCAATCATAGATTTTAATTTAGGTGGTAAAAACTATTTGCTCTTTTACACTGCGATCACGTAGTTCTCATCCCTACTTTTCTGAAATGGGACATGTATGGCTTGAGAAGTAATGAACCTCGAGATCTCTGTCTTTCACGTGCAACTGAAGGTAACGTTAAGGCATTTCTGCCGGCCCCTTGAGGAGTTCCTTTTCAATTTTTCCGGTCGGTTCGGAACCAGTGGCGGCGAAGTATTCTGTCCAATTTTTTTAAGAGACCTCGCCGGAAGATTGGGAAATGAGTTGGTAGCAATGTGCTCGTAAATAAACCCTAAAAGAATAGCTACAGACCGTGGCGGAAATCTTAGAAGCTAATTTTATTAAATAAGCTGTTTTCGAGTAGAAAAGGCAGCAGGGTAATTTTCAGCTCAAGCAACGGTAGAATTGTTGAGGGAACAATTAAGTTCACCTTTATAGAAGCACTTGGAATCGGTTACCCATTGCTTCTCCGAAGTAACACGTTAACTGCCGTGTTACCAATACTCCCACGCCACGTTTTCTTTTGTGAAAGGCGCAAATAGACTGAGGAGCATAACTTGACACCATTAGGTACCTTTCAGTGTGTAATGTCGTGCATAGGCAGTCTCAGGATGGCTTATTCCACATGAAGGCTCAGTCACCTTCTATGCAAATGGAAGAAGTTTCAAATTTCAGTGCTGCATGAAAACGCATCATTGCCACCTCAGTCTTTTCGTCACAGCAGAACTCGCTGATTTAGTTTCTTCAGCCCACGTAATGCTGTTCTGATGTTCTGAGACGAAATGCGACAATGCTGTGCACAGGGATCGATCGAGTTTACCCTGACAGGATGCAGTAAGGGCGCTCATTTTACTCTTCCAAATATAGTTTAAATTTAGAATAAAGCAGAAAAATTATCTTCAAGCTAATAAAAATGTGTCCCCAATAATTTTTACACTTTATCATTCTGGACAGTACCACCCTTTGTCATCATTCACTTCTGAAGACCTTGCGCACTGGTGCTGGTGATGATGCGAGAAATGCTTGCTTCTGCAGAATTTACTGTGTCTTTTTTTTGTTGTGGTGCCCGTGGCACCTGGTGCACAGACTTGGTCGATTCTACACAAGTTGCAGCCAAAGTGTCCGTTCAACATACTTTATCTGGTACGACGATCACGTCAGTGCTCTACTGTACGTGAGACTCACTCTTCCAGTGTCCTTGACGCTTCGTTAAGTGGAACATATGTGAAACGCATAGATCTGTTTGAAACAGTCTACTTCTAGGCTCTTCACGAGAACGAATATGGGAGAAAAAATTCTATAATTACTATGTATATTTGCGCCTTACGATGGTTTTTTCTTTTTCCGAGATCTACCAATAGGGTCTTGTAGAAAAATGTTTTTTTTTGGAGTAGTTGGCATGAGATAAGAGAACTACTTGCTACAATGACCACACTTGCTACTTTTTAACCAAGAACTGATAAAGCAAGTTTTGATTTCGCTCATCTTCCTGAAAATCTAGAGCACAGTTCTGCAGCTCAGAAGCAGATACTTGTGCTTGAATCGGCAATGAATTATTTTTTTCATTCAAACAAGCTTGCAGATGCAAGTAGATTAATCACTGTTTAATCTTCTGCGCAGCGGCTGAAATACAAAATGCTAGAAGGCTAGTGTTCTTGAATAAGAATGCTCAGGCCGTACGTGGGCTCAGTCATCATTTCCTTGTCTAACTAAATTGTTATAGCCGCCACCGGAATTGAAGCCACAGCCGCGTGCTCAAGAGCATTGCGGAACGTACAGAAAAAAAAGCGCGTCACATTAAGTGGCTTAACAAAAACATAGGGTCACTGACCAAGTCAAAATTTTAAAGAAACGTATTGACGTTTCGGAAGCCCTACGGCTTCCTTGTTCACTGTGAACAAGGAAGGCATTGTGAACAAGGAAGCCGTAGGGCTTCCGAAACGTCAATACGTTTCTTTAAAATTTTGACTTGGTCAGTGACCCTATGTTTTTATTATGCCTCTACCTGACCAGACGACGTTTCGTCAAACTCTTGACTACATTAAGTGGCTGCGAGAAGGAACCAGAGAACGCGAAGAAAGGATTAATGGTTTAACAGTGGCATCTGTGGGCGGCGGAAGCGTGCAGAGAAGACGAATCGACACGAATCGCGTGTGAAAAACGTTTTTGCTCTGGGGCCAACAAGCCGCGGTGGCTCAGTGGTTAGGACGCTCGGCTACTGATCCAGTTTCCGGGTTGGAACCCGACCGCGGCGGCTGCATTTTTATGGAGGCAGAACGCTAAGGCCCCCGTGTGCTGTGCGATGTAAGTGCACGTTAAAGATCCCCAGGTGGTCGAAACTATTCCGGAGCCCTCCACTACGGCACCTCTTTCTTCCTTCCTTCTTTCACTCCCTCCTTTATTCCTTCTCTTACGGCGCGGTTCAGGTGTCCAACGATACATGAGACAGATACTGCGCCATTTCCTTTCCCCCAAAACCAATTATTATTATTACTCTGGTGCCACAGACGGAGATCAAAATAGAAAAAGTGGCTGTGGCTCAACTCACTTGAAAACAGGATGTACAGAGCGAAAGCTCTGCTATGGTTTTTTTAGACACCGTTCAGCCTTGCTTCATCTTTATTTTTTGAAGACTTTAGCGAGGGAGAATTCTTTCAGTGAGAGCAAATCACACGTCATGCATCAAGTGCCACAAGTGCAAGATCGAGCGTCCAGATCAGCGGTTCAAAACACACACCGGCTGAAGTTTTTCTCGCCTTAAATGGAGCCAATCACCCGACACTTCACAGGCCACACCTGGGAAGAAGGAGTGGCAGATCATCAGCCAGTGGAGCCGAAGACATGACTGCCAAGCGAGCAGCTGCGGAGTCGATGAAGAACAAGATCGAGGCACCTGCCACGCGGCGGTGTTGTCCATGCGGCGCGCGTAGCATTAGAGGTCAAATCCAAGAGCCAGATGACCTTCAGGCTCAGCATAGGAGGAGTAGAACTTTGCTCTCCAAAAACCTAGTTCAGAGTCCAGCAGTCTACTCGTACAGGTCGTATTTCCGGCTGCGCTCTACAACGCAAAGAGGTAAACACGTCGAGCAGTCCTGCCGTGCTTAATAGAAATGTAGAAGTGCATTGTGTTCAGCGACATATGGTGAATGTTTTCGTTGCAAATCATTATGGTCATTAATGTGAAATGTGCTTCGAGAAAAGGACGGCACATATATAAAGGCAAACATCAAATTCAGTATTGCCTCCTAGCTACTCTGGAGCCCACAGCAGAGAATAAGATTTCGGGCTTCAGTTTTTCATCTGTCTATAAATTCTTTTCACGGATATGTTGCCTCCTTCAAAAACTATTTGAAATTATCTGAAATGCTTCCTACTATACTGACTAACCCGTTGGCCCAACGTCTTTCATGGCATAGGATCACTGGACGCATCCCAATCAGTTTTTGTAGCATATTGTTTAGTGGGATGCATCCCAATCGGCCCTCGAACGCATTTCGATGGAACGTGGTTCCGAGAGATCTCCTGCTTTAAGTGAATTTCGGCGATTACCACAGGGATAGCATTTTGGCTTACCGTCCTTGATGAGCGCTCGTCCTGCTCTCGTGTTCTTTGGAATGCAGCAAGAGGAGATAGCGCTGTCCCCCCAAGTCATTACTTATTAGAAACATCGATGAAATCAACAAAGCCTGCTCTACGAGTTTTGAGCACGGGAGATTTGGACACATTTACGCAATCCTGCTTTAATGAATGGTGGATACGTAATTTGCGGTGGTTAGGTGAAGCCCAGAAAGTTGCGCAACAGTCTTAATCTTGCGAAGCATTATGCAGCAAGAAATCAGCTCAAATCACTGCTTGAATGCAAAAGGAAATAAAGCAAAGCTGTGCTGTGTTTCAAGGTAGTCTGGTCCCAGGTGGCGTATTTCCATTTAAGGTGAGAAAAACTTCAGCCGTAGTGTGTTTTGAACTGCCAGGCAGAATGCATGCTTTTTTATTTATCGCACAGTGCAGACCATGCTCAGGTCTAAGCCTAAAGGTCTCCCAGAGCGCTGGACTTTAATTTGGCTTATTAGAGTGCTACACTGAGATTAGCACAACGAAATCTTCTTGTGCACAACTTTAAAAATAAACAAAGATTGTCTAGGATTCTTCAGATTGCTTTTCTACACAATCCAACGCAGACAATAAACTATGATTGCTCAGAAGGCAAGCTCTGAAGTATGAGCTTGGTGCTGCTTCTGATGTAAAAAAAAAGCTGAAAAAATAATGTTGCATCGTGCACAGTGCGTTGCGCCTTCAGTGACTTTTTCATAAGTTGTTTTTTCTAATTTCTGTTATGAGTTAATAAATATGGTGTGAAAAGGTGATAATGCGCTTCATTTCCAACAAAAAACTACAGAGCTTAAGAAGCAAACATGGTCTGCTTGAACAGCGACGCTTGCTTTGGCACGGTTTGTTCTGGTTCTTGATCTTGCTAACAAATTATGAGTACTCGAAGTCTCGGAGGAAGTTATTGAACACCCTGACGCCTTCAGTTAAGCAACAGAAACTGATCAGTAAGTTGGGTCAACATGCCTCGGTGAAACAGTGCGCCAGCAAAACATCTAGGAAACCAAATTCTGAATAAACCTAACAGTTCTAAGTCAGCTGTCGTCCATTCTCCTGGTGCGCTGTTACGTGTATATAACCTGTGGAGCACCATTTGCAAGTTTGCTGACAATAAGCTGTCGTTGTGTAATAAAGCGCAAAATACGTCACGTCTGGGACATCTCTACTTTAATGTTCCCAGTATAGCGTGTTATTTTTCTGGCATTTACATCTAGTCTTGATCCGCTGCACCTCCCATTTATTTTTCAAAAAAATTCTGTTTTAGCTTTCCTGATATTAGCTTCGTTTCCGGGATTGTTTCCTACACCTTTTGAACGAAGTGCGCAATGGGATACCCCTTGAAAGCCTTTTGTTTTCTTCCTCAGACATCCCATATTTATTACTGCGCCTTCCATACTTTTGGCCTAATGTTGTAAAAACAATACAAGCTACACTCCTTTTAGCCTTGTGACATTATTTCGGGGGCGTAGGCTTCAGGATGTGCTGTGGGGTTACTGCCGCTGCCACTGTATGTCGTCCGTTTGCTTATTTTCAACGAAAAATCAAGTTTTGTGCGTCAGCTCGCCTATTAGAACTTTTTTTTTAGTTTCCGTAAAAAAAGAACGTTCAAGCTAAGATGGACGGCAAGAAGAGCCATTTCAGACAGGAAGAAAACGTGAGATCAGTGCACGTTAAAGATCCCCAGGTGGTCGAAATTATGCCGGAGGCCTCCACTACGGCACCTATTCTTCCTTTCTTCTTTCACTCCCTACTTTATCCCTTCCCTTACGGCGCGGTTCAGGTGTCCAACGATATATGAGACAGATACTGCGCAATTTCCTTTCCCCCCAAAAAACAATTATTATTAGAGCTATCACGCGCCATTGGCACTGCGCTTGAACAGAACAGCTTGAGAACAACTGTGTCTCTATTCAAAGAGATCTAGAGCGTTGCAAGAAGACGCGTAAAATGCACAGGGCATCCACATGAGTGCGCGTGTCTCAAAGTGGTAACACAATTTTTGAAGTTTGCTCAATTTTCTTACGGTTTGAGCATAATTGTTGGTATGTTTACATATATGCTCCGAAACCATGCAGGCAAAAGCGTCTCCTCTTTGGTTTCATGCCATTGTTACCAAAAAGGGCAGGAGCGGGGGGGGGGGGGGGCAGTTAATTACATTTCTTCCTCGAACAGTTTTTAAAGTGAAGGAAACATGGAAGTCTCCTTAATTCAGGTAGGAAAACAGCGCAATGCGAGGCTGGCTTCAAAATGAGACCCTATAAATGCAAGTGGTTAAGAGATAGCACTACATTCATAAATTGCCGAAAGGCGCCAGTCGATGTCCAGGCCAAGGTACCGCACCGATTTACGCCAAGGAATTGGACGGGACTCCGATTCCTTGGCGTAAATCGGTGCGGTACCTTGGCCTGGACATCGACTGGCGCCTTTCCTTCCGCCCCGCGGCGACCAAGGCCTGCCTGCAGATGAAGAGGATCACCGCCGCCGTGCACAAGCTCACCGCTCGAGGCCAGGGCATCTCCCAGCAAGCCGCGCTGCGTCTATACAATGCCGCAGCTTTGGGGGCGGTGCTCTATGCGCTGCCGCTCGTCACGGTGCGCAAGCCGTGCTGGAAGAAGCTCGAGCTTCAGCACCGTAAGTCCCTGCGCGTGTGCCTAGGCCTGCCCAAAAACTCGCAGTGCGCCGCAACGTTGGCCGAGGCAGGAGCGTGGCCCCTTGAGCTCCAAGCAGCGCGCAGGGCACTGAATCACATCGACCGGCTTCACCGCGCACCGGACGGCGGCTCGCTGCTGCAGCGTATGCGCTCGCACCCGCGCTCACGAATGAGCGCGGCGCTGCTCGAGTATGAGCAATTGACCCAAGGCCCACCCCCCTACGGCTCCTGCGCGCCCTGGCCTGCTGCCTCGGAGGTACAGCGAGAGATCGTCGGCATCGCGGGAAAGCGGAGCACACCTCTCTGCGCTGTGCAGCAGCTGGCCAGAGCCGTCATACACGAGGAGCTCCAGGGCCATCTCGTGTCACCGACGGCTCAGTGGCCCGCGACAGCTGCTCCCTTGCTGCGGCGGCCACCATCCCCGCGCTGCGACTGCACAGCCAGCAACACGCAGCCTTCCTGGGCTCCTCCACCACGGCGGAGTTGATGGGGATCCGGCTAGGGCTGGACCTGCTGCTCACCCTCGGCCCTCCGCCGCCCAGGAGTGCTCTGCTGTGCGACTCCCGCGCCGCCCTCAGCCGCCTGCAATCTAACAGCCGCGGTACCCCACTAGTGCGGGAAATTCGCTCGCGCATCGAGCGCCTCGCGCAGAGAGGTTGTGCCGTGCGTGCACAGTGGGTGCCCGGTCACTGCGGCATCGCCGGCAACGAAGAAGCTGACGACCTCGCGACCGCTGCACACCAACTACCTGCCAGCGATCTGCCCCTTGCGCTGGAGGACGTGCGTGCGGCCATTCACGACCATCTCCGAAAGCAGCACCCCGACCCACGCATCGCGGGAGGTGAGCGCATCGACAGTGTCACCGGCTGTCGCGCACTTACACGGTCACAACGTGCAATGATCCTCCGCGCGCGCATTGGCTGCGTGTGGCCCGGGGAACGACGGGTGCGTCGCGGAATCGCGACGAGTGATGTGTGTGACGGAAGCGGTGCAGTGGAAACACTAGAACATCTGCTCCTTCGCTGCTCCGCGTTCGCCGATGCTCGTCGCGATATGCTCGCGGCCTCTAGGGCGCAGGGCATACTACCAGACTGAAGACGCTATTGTGGCCGCAGGGCAGTGCGCGCACTCGTGAGCGAACTTTGGTGAGCCTCTGTGCATTCCTCGAACACACGGGCTTGACGTCCCGTCTGTTCTCCGTCAGGTAGTTACACGCAGTGACCGAACGCTCCGCGAGTTCTACCTTGAACGATTAATAACTGGACGCCCCACTCCAGTTGTAACCTACACAGTGCAGTGCGCGTGTGTGATTTAATTCCTCTAAAATGAACTTATCACGCGCACAACCTGGACACATTTTTTATTGTGTAACTAGTTTGTACATATTACTTCTCCCCCTGTCCTCTATTCCTGTCCCCTCACCTCTTTCATTTCACTTCTCCATTCTGCCTGCTGTCCTTTATTTCCGCTGCCCCAGCTCAGGTGCTTCAGTATCGATGGCAGATGCCGGGGCTAGCAAAAATCTTCTCCTTCCTTTTTAGTATTATTTTTAATAAAACCACTACCACCACCGAAAAAAAACAGCCGGCTGTGCTTATGTGAACTCAGCTTTAACATGTGCTCTTCGGTGTGAATATTATAATAGGAATGAATTTTTGTACTCTCGAAGCAGATAAAAGTTACGACCGAATGGGCCATTTAAGATTGTTTTAGTACTTTTTGGCATTTTGCGGCTGAATTTTCAGTCTATTTCTATTGGTCCTTGCACAACTGGCGCAGATTTTGTTCCATTTCGTAGTAAGCTGAACTGTCCTGAGAGTGCGAATACTGTGTTTTAGAATTTTTCTGAATGTATTCTGTTTATATCCTAGCTGTTCGTATCTTTCGCAAATCATGCGAAACATTCTCGAGGAAAAACATTGCACAATACTGTTGTGAAAATATTGAAGGTAATGGTAAATTCTTCTGATATGCATCAAAATCTTTGTTTTAGGATGTTTCCATCGATAGAATCGAAGAGTTAGGACTGCCCTAGAAAATCAATAGGGAACGCTTCTGAAGATAGCAAAAATGTTAATGGAAAAACAAACGCAAGACTGCGTCGGGTCGTCTGCGCATATATTGATCGTTATAACGAAATCTTACAATATATGAAAAATTGCGTTTATAAACGGTTTCCTGCTCAAAAATGCTTTTCTTCAGTTTTGTTGGATACGAAAAATACCGATAAATGCGACGTATATTTTTCTCAAGCAGCTTGGAGAGCAGTAAGGAACGTGCTTGTCGCTGCTAAAAAAATAAAAATTTTAACAGGTAATATTTCCCTGGTAACACATGTTACTTTTATAAATGGATAAATAAGCAGAATCTCTTGCCGAGCGTTGCTGGGAAATATCGACGAAGGTGTTACCACGCGAGTTTTGTGAATAATACCTAAAATATAGGGCCAATGCAAATAAGAGCAAAACACTATCTTTCTCGAAAAAATGTAACGGTGCTTTCTCTCGTCCCTTCTGTCTACGTGCCCCCGTTTTCTGCACTATGAACACCTTCTGAAGAAGCAGAGCCACTACTCACTTGCTCTATCGCGCGGGGCGCAAACCAAATATACGGGGATAATTGGCTTATCTTCAAAGGCCGATTCGCCGAAGCAATGAGTGCGCTCAATATTTGTGTGGCAAAGCTGAAAGAATGATATTTATAGTCGGAGTCGGCGGCATGCCTAACCCCGTTTTTATAGGAACCAGTAACCCTGATAGAACAGATTCGAAAGCATGCACTGAAGACCATCTCTTTGATATGTCATCGAGTTAGGTGCACGGTGACTCCTGGAACCTTGGGGTGGATTTTGCTCGGTCTCACTCGCAATGCTCTCTCAGGATCAAAGTGGAATCTAGACTTAAGTAGATTCAATATAGTCAATCTTCTGATTTCGGGGTATTTATATGTAGTGTAATCGAACCTCGGGAGTCTTCACCAGCGCAGTCTTGATGCCATAGATAGCATAAGATGGTTATCGCACAGTTTCCGCCCTCATCGTGCAACCATGTTCCTACGTGGCACTAGCGGTAATACAGGACGTACTAAGTCCGCCGGTATGGACGAGGGTGGCGCTGGTGAGCACTCTCAACGTTCGGTTGCACTACACCTAAATACCCCCGAAAGCAGAACACTGAGCAGCCTTAACCGTAGCTGTGTTGGTAGAGCTTCTGGATGAAGCTGTATATGGTTAACTCCTTGCTAGTTCCTTAATTCCTTGTCAAAACAAGTGTATGTGTTAAAACGGGATTATAATGAAGATCGATGAAGCGTTCGTGCAATGTGTGCAACTTTGAGCGCTGAAAATCTCCCCTCCCGGCCCGCTTTGCATCGCACTCCTGTCTCACAGCTCAACGTTGTATTCACCGCAGCCAAACTCAAACATTCTCAGCCAACTGCTATGTAAGCCACGCGCGTACCACCGGTTTACTAGCTCACTGATCTGTTTTTATTTATTTATTTATTTATTTATTTATTTATTTATTTATTTATTTATTTATTTATTTATTTATTTATTATAACCTCAAAGACCCTGGATATGGGGCATTACATGAGGGGGCACTGAACTCGGCGCACACGACCGCTTTGGCAGAGGAACGCAACCACACTTCCTGTCGGGAATTAATAATTATACACACGCGTCTGGGGGACTCAATAACGATAGCAGCATTCGTCTGAGTACTCCTTAACTCGAACACATTATTATTTTCTAGCTGCAGCTGTAAACAGGCCTACATTTCATACATTCAGTTTAATAACAATAGCTCCATTCTTCACAGTATTCACTAACTCACACAGATTTTTATTTTTTAGCTGCGGCTGTAATCAGGCCTACCTTTCAAACATTCAGCTGCGACGCAATAACCAGCATCTTTTCTGCATGGGCGAGAGGAATCTGTCCCCGTGGAAAGTGAAATGTTTTGTTTAGTTGTTTGTTTACTTGTTTACTTTTTGTTTACTAACGCTACAGGCGAAGATGTGGGCCAAACAAGGTTTGGCCAGTACAGTGACGTGGTAATAGCAATTAAAAGAACAAAAGGAGTTAACCACTCACGAAAAGGATGCAGCTATGCAAGGAAAAAAATATAGCGCCTAAAAATTTTGAGACAGCCTGCCGCAAATGAAGGAGAATGGAGGAGGCGACATTGGTAAAACGCGAGTGCAAAGCAGAGACAAGACTGTGACAACAAATGGTACAGGCCACCCTTGCAGATCGTCAAGTTGATTCCCAAACTTGGAAATTTGCTTTACACAATTTCAAGGCATTAGTGTAGGCGGATATGAAAATACTGCCTAACAGAGTTATACTTAAGAGCATAAATACTTGAACAAGGCAGCCCATACACTTCCTAATGCTTCTCCAATTGCACAAAACTACGTAACCCGTCCCTCTTTTATGAATAAATATGTCATAGGGAGACACGCATGGGTATAGATAAAATAAAAGATCATGCCCTTGACAAAATGGAGCCCGCCCACTGAGGTCGTATGTTCGTTGCGCCCAGCACAACATTGTCAAGTGTGCTGTTCGCATACATGTGCGTCCACAACAAAGAGACAATTCCCAGCTATAGCTTGAAAACTCAACATATCATTTCTTCGAACACAGGACAGATGGCAATCAGCCCTCGTTCAGGAAATATGATATTGAGGCCAGTGTAACCAAATGAGTATTTTCTGTAAGAAAACCTGAACGTCGTTTTCATATTAAGAAATGACTGGAACGCTAACGCGTAAAAACTGAAATTATGTAGAGCATTCCTTACTTTTCTACCCACTAGTTGCCCGTATTTTGCTAGTCTACGTAACAAAGAATACTCATTGTTTGAATTAAAATACCATTGTTACAAGGGGCTTAAAGGGGGATTCAATATCTCTATTAAACTCGGCTACAGGGCGAAATTACAAGTTATGAAAAAATCATCTAAAGCTTACCTCTGTGTAATGCGATATTCAGGGAATCCGGTGGACCCGCCGCGGTGGCTCAGTGGTTAGGGCGCTCGACTACTGATCCGGAGTTCCCGGGTTCGAGCCCGACCGCGGCGGCTGCGTTTTTATGGAGGAAAAACGCTAAGGCGCCCGCGTGCTGTGCGATGTCAGTGCACATTAAAGATCCCCAGGTGGTCGAAATTATTCCGATGCCCTCCACTACGGCACCTCTTCTTCCTTTCTTCCTTCACTCCATACTTTATTCCTTCCCTTACGGCGCGGTTCAGGTGTCCAACGATATATGAGACAGATACTGCGGCATTTCCTTTCCCTCTAAGACCAATTATTATTAATCCGGTGGAGAATTGTTTTTTATTTGGCGATATACTGAGGTAAAACAATGAAGAGCCAGATGACAAATGTAGAGTTACAAGCAAATTTTTAGCTTTCCATACATACTCGTTCTTCGAATGCCATTTCTCTCCAGTCAAGACTTGAGCCTCTCCCAGGGCGGCGCATTCCGAGAATAGAGTGTACAACATTTCGTCACTCTCACAATACACTCCCTCCTCGCTCCGAGGTAACCAGTCGGAGCGTGGTCCCCGAAGTAGTCACCCTCGGATTGCGCATACCTCTGCTTGCTTTCTACATCCTCACTTCCATCTAGGGTAACTGTCCTCATCCGGCTCCTACAGTAGCCGCCCCCCCCCTCTCTCCCCCGGTTGGGCGTTCTGGAAGGAGGGCGGTATTGAGACTAGAAAGTCTAAATACCACCCTTCTTCCAGAAGGAACCTCCGCATTTTTCACAGTATCAACCCTCCTGGTTTTTTTTTTCATGGTAACCACCTTCCGATAGCGCGTTCCACCTCTCTCCGTCTATGCCCTCCTCATCTCTGAAAGTTTCCTGTCGCAACCACCTTTCGCTTACGCTTTCAACCGCTCTCGCTACAGACTCCTGCGTAAAGTGTACCCTCCCTTCAGGAGCTGCCCACGGGAGTCACCCTCCGGTAGCCATTATTCCGCTCACACCACACCCACCTCTTACACCTCTAACAATCTTCATTCCACCTGGTTACTGCCCTCTGGTAACGCTGGTAACCAAACGAAAGGAACTGTCCTCTAAGACGGGTTACCACAAAACTCTGAAATTACAGATTATCTGTACAAGCTCAGCGGGAATGTCTCCTTTGTGCGACTATTTCTGCATTGAGGTTTAACCCGCCGGAGGCGGTTAGTGGCTTCGGTGTTCGGCTACTGATGAAAATATCGCTGGGCCGAATACCAGCCGTGGCAGCTGTGCTTCGGTAGGCTCAACTAGGCACATATCTTTCACCCACCTCCTTCCCTGCAAATATATTTCCATGGAACCAAAATGACGTTTTGAGTACCTTCAGCATAAATGAAACATCAAAGGAGTCGCTCCTATTTCCGAAAACAAGGGCACGCATTTGATTTCTCATTTCATTCTGGGCTTCCAGATACTAAGTTCCAAACTAGCAGCGATGCTCCTACTTGTCAGAAAATTTGCAATGACTCATTCTGTCCTACCGAATATCCCTGAATAGACACCACAAGAGAAGCATAGCATTTTCATTTGGTGCAGGGTTAAATGTGACAGCCTTGCCACCTTTTTTTTTATATTGGCAGATAGATGCATTTGTAGCCAGTACACGAGAGCACGCCCGGTTTTCGACTTTTTCGTCTTGTGCTACTTCTACTTCCACCTCTGACTGTTTTTTTCTTTTACGAGAGCTTAACTGACTCGATTTACACCGACACAATTATCGTAAACAGTCAGGACTGGTTAAGCGAAATCAACTAAATGAGGTTTCGTTTCATTAATGTGGAGAAAAACAAAACGAGAACAGGTGGCATCGCTTTGATCATAAAAAATGACAATGGAGAAGACGCAGAAATACATTGAGCTGAGAGTGAAAAAAATGACAAAAAAAAACAAAGATATGAGCATATGGGAAACTCGGACGAATCCTGGGAATGACCACGCCCCAACCGCACGACCTGGTTGACATGCATTGCTGACACGTAGGTGACGCGTTGATGACACGTGTGTGGCGCGTGGGTGAAGTGTAGGAGACGTGTAGGTGACGCAGTGTCAGCCAAGTGTGTATAGCACTTGGGGCGGCCGGGACTTGGTCGCTCGGGTAATTTCTACCGACGTTTCCAAATCTTTGTTCGCTTGTTTGGTTCTTTTCTGCAGGAAGCTTATTTATGGAGTTTATACCATGTGGTAATTTTTGTCATCAAACCGTTGTCACGAGTTCTTGGTTTCTTTTCTCCACTATAAAAAATAAAAAGCTCTGTTGATAGATCACCATTAACAGTCCATGTCTTTCTTCGCTAGTTGCATCCGCGTCAATCCAAGCAGAGTAGATGTCGGAAGAATAAAAGCCCAGCCAGCAAAATCACATACCCTTCTTAAATTTATCTAAATATTTTTTGTTCATTTCTTTTCTATCTTGTATTTATGCTACTTTGAGTGTAGCTGCGAGGGATTATTTTTGTTCAGGAATGCGTTGTGGCGAGATGGGTGAGGCTTTCAGTCTTTTTTTCTGTTTTCTTTCTGGTTGCATCTGATCCATCTAGAAAGAGAATATAAATTTCCAATAAAAAATTTAAATTCCAGAATAGTAACAACGAAAATAGCAAGAACAACTTCGTTTACTAAAATAGGCGAGTAGAAAAATCATGAAATGTCCTCCAAAATTTTCTGCATATCTTGACGAATGACCTATGCCAACAAAAATCTCCAACAGCATGTATTTCGGCTACGTACGGATATATACCTGATATAAAAAAAATATATTGTTTCGATAATGATTTTAAGCATTATTCGACAGCCTGAGAAGGAAACGACAGCTTGCGACGATAAGAGGCGAGTTATTAGAAAACGTAAGGATTATATCATACTTGGACTGGTAGCGACCGCTGATCCAGACGGTGGGATAAGAGTACCAAGGGGAATAGGAATAAGGTGGTGTTCATTTTGGAGGTGCTCTCAGGTAATAGTTAGCACTGGACCAGTATGCCTCGAGTACAAAATAAGTACTAGAATGATGTTCTCAGCTCTCCTCAGTAGCACAGTAACATAAAGGCTTACGAAGAAGGTTAAAACAAAATTCAGCTAAGCGCACATTGCACCCAACACACGGAAGTGGCTCGCTTACGAGTGTAGAAGCTCGTGAAAAGCAAATGATGGTACTTATAAGCCCTAGGACAGGTATTTCTGTAGCAGAAAATCGGGCTGGCCATTGATGGATTTGCCAAATGTGTAATTTTCTACGTTACATATTTAGCGTAGGAAATGGTCCTCAGGTTCTCAGCTGTCCAACTTTCGGTTTGCTTAAAAAGCTGATCCGCACAGCAAGATGCATGATAAGAACACACGTGATGTCTCGCAGGCGTATTATCAACAGGATAATTTCCTACTGCGCCAACTAGCTGGCATTATCCTAGCTGTACAAATTAATTAAGGATGTTAATTAAAATGCTCTGCGTTACTGCCGTGTTGTGAAAAACTTCAGTGTCACAGCGTGATAAGGATGACTTCCAGGCACCACTAGCACCAATTGCATTTGCATAACCTCCGACCGATTCAAGGGCAAAGGCTAAATATGGAGCGTTCATTTAAAGTCGTCTCACCGTACATTATTTTCTACTAAATACAGCGGAGATACGAGTCGTGGGGAAATATGAATTGCCTCTATCAGGAATCTCCTCTCTCTGGATCGTTTGTTCGAGAGCGATACAAATTAGCATTGTTGCAACCAGGGTGTAATCCGGATTTTCTACGTGGGGAATAGATTTTCTGTAGCGTAATGAGCTTTCGCGGCGAATATTTTTCACACTAGGAATTCCTACGAGTTTTTACCAGGTATTTCTCATTAGGTTCTCTTCGGTAGGGAACTGACACCCCCTACTAGTGTTACTAATTAGTTTAGGAATTTTGCACTGCGCAAAGAAAGTTTATTGAAGCATAATTCGCCCCCTTTTTGGTCCGCATAGCAATTAGTAAATGTGGCAGGGTCGCCTAGATCTCAAATTACCACAAACTTGCTGCATTGGTGATTGGCTGATTACGTAAGGCTGCGTGCTATTGCTATTTTTACCCGCTATCCTGTGCATGCTACTCACACTCAGCTTGAAAAGGTTCCCAAATGCATCTGCGCATGCGTATACCTAGCAGCCACAACTCCTGCTCTACTCGAAAGGCAGTTTCACGGAGGGTGTGCGAGGCTTCGCTAACCACGTTGGCTGTAATCCTCGCGTGCAAAAGTAGAAACAAAAGAGGTCGAAAGCTCTGAGACAAGAATAACAGCGAGCTCGGGTTGCATTAGCCAGATTGCCGTCTGAAGCAAGTGCTGCACAGAAGAAATAGCGAGGCCAAACTTCGCTCAAATCAGGCGAAGGCCACAGGAGCTAACCATGTAGCTGGCAAGCTAAAAGAAATCACAAAACAAGTATCATCAAAGGAATGGGAAAGGACCGCTATGTAAGGGAGTACGGCACATTGGTATGGCGGCTATCACGAGCCCCTTTCACAGGGAATGTCAGCCATTCGTGTCGAGCGCTAGCTTGAAATAGAACGATAAGTTCCTTTTTGTGAGAATGGGGCACCAAAAGAAGCAAGAAAATAAAAATAATCAGTCCGTCGTACGATGTTAGACGACAAATATTCGTTAGCAGTATGAATTGGACATTTCGCTTCCAAACTGATCTTCTCATCGATGGCGTGAATTGGAATTTTCCATCACTTTTTCGTTATGAGGTTGCGTGGGCTCCTCGAGGGTGGATGTGAGTGGTCGGGGGAGGTTATGTGTAGGCTTGGCGGTATGCGTGTGGGGGTGTGTACATGAAGGCTCTTTAAGTGGGTGGTGCGTGGGCAAGTAGTCGTGCGGTGCGTGAGTGGAGCTTTTGGAGAGTGGCAACGGGCGAAGTCGCGTATGTGGGAGGTGCGCATTAACCGTTTGATGCACGGACCTACCTCGTTTAGAAGGTGAAGGCTGTCCTATCACACAAACACACAGGACAGCCTTCACCTTCCAACACACACACACACACACCAACAGACACACATAAGCACACACGCAACATACGAATGTTTTATTTTTAGTAAGACTATGCTGCTAACGCAGTAGGAGAGGAAAGACGACAGAGGAATAATACATATCTGAGAACCAGCGACGAGATCTCTGAGAACATCTCCTCGTGTATTGTCAGATGAAGTAAATTGTGTATAAGGGGAATTAATTATTGTCCTCAGTATATGTTCTGAATCCGCAAACGCTTTCCTGATCTTGTCACGAGTTTGCAGAGGGCCTAATAATAAATTTTTCAATTGATATACACCTGCATTCTATTAAATATGAATGTACAAAATTTGCGCCATGTGGAATGTATTGATTTTATCACTGTAATTCGCGAGCTCTATCACACATGAAAGTTTAATTCATCGATTGCCTTTCAAGGGCACAATTTCTGATTGCCAACATTTCTTTTTTGCATTTCAAAGACTAGTGCCAAATTGATTTACGCTAGAAAATACTTAAAGGAGACCGAAGCAGAAGAGGTCCTCATTTCTTTTGGGGACTTGGTGTACTCTGGCCGACTAAATGTCAAACGTGCAAGAGGGTAAACACTAAAAATATTCATTTCAACCAGAACAAAACAACGCATCAACGAATCGGGTCACTAACAATTAAACCCTTTAAATTCGCCCCTAAAGGTCTAACATGTCTGTCGACTGAATGAAATATGTACCTTAGCATGCATGAAACCTTTTGCATCTGTAATTGGCTTATATTTTAAGGGCTGCAAGTGTTATGGAGGTCGCCTGATGTTTTATCCGTTATCTTCTTGGTGCTTGTTGGGCACCTGGTGCTTTCATTCCCCGTTATTGAATGGTTATTGTTCTATGAAGAAAATAAGTGTTTAGGCTATAATTATTATCTTGCTATTGTCAAACGAACCTTCATGAACTACAAATATTCCCATAGGCGCTCGAAAGACCCACTGATGTGTCTTTCGTCTTTCTCTCCGGCTAGATCTCCTTCAATTTCTTCCTCTTAACACTTTACAGAGAACCAATTACGCGCTTAAATACGAGAGATATGATTTTAGGCATCGAAACCGTAATAGCTATTGTGGAAGCTAGCGGGACGGCGCAGATTAGCAAGGTTTTGAATGCACGTCACAAAAAGATACGCTCTATATAGTAGAGGGCCACCATCTCGAATCTTTGTTACCGCTTTACTTGTTAACGATAAAACTCCATGCTAAAGACTCGTTGTCGGCGCTCTCGTAGTCCGAACTCCGTAAGACGCCCAGTCCTCAAGGGAACAATGCATGACAAGCCACCGGATGCGCGCGATATGGTAAGGACTTTATATGCTAATGACTTCATTTATCGTCTGTTAAAACCCTTTGTTTTACGGTGACGGCACATGACTGGTAATAACGGCTGACACAATAAAGAAACTACAATAAAAAGTGAATCAAGAAGTTTGTAAAGTGGCACAGTGGGTCTAAGCACATAAGATTGCAATACGAAAAATTCAAGTGCATGATGTTTCATTCCAGCAAGAAAAGATTTCACGAAAAGTTAGTAAGTTAGAACACTGGTTCTCAGCAAATATGTTCAGAATAAATACGAAAAAAACAAAGTATAGTCGTCCACACCCTTGTTAAGAGCGCTCGAAACGCGCCCTCTGCTGTGCGTTATGACAATCGCTGCTGCCTGGTGGGCCCGATGAAGCTGCTACAGAATGTAGGAGAATAGACATGATCTATGGGAATGTGCATGAACGATAAGGACAGAGTTTGTGCCCTAGGTCACTCGTAAATGTTACAAGCGGACTTCCCGGCCCGCCGTTCGAGCTCTGGAGAGAGGTTTGTTGATGACATGATGTTTCATTCAAGGAGGAAAACACTTGACGCAGCTGGTGTCCAAATCATAGTAAATAACACATCGTTAGTACTCACCTGTTTGTATAAATATCTAGGTGTCCCCTTTGACAGCCACTTCCACTGGCGAGACCAAACTTAGGCAGCCTGCAGGAAGTCAGCTTCTGAATGCCATGACCTTCATCAGGTTAAACAATATTTTTTAGCATATCTACATTACTTACGCTTGATTTTGCTTTAATTGAAAGCCATCTATCATACTGAATCGAAGATTGGGTGGAACTTACCATACGTATTTATATCCCATTTCCGGCCTACAAAAGCGCTCACTGATAATAATAAGTGAAAGTTTTGTGAGCGCAGCAAACCGTTGTTTCGAAGTCAGTGATTCTTCAATTTGGATTAATGTTCCACTTAAAAATATCTGGATGTGTTCGCAACACAGCAAGACAAAATCACCCCTTTGAAGTATCAACAATACTTCATCTCCCACTTCAGTTCAAAAGAAACCTTTCCTTCAGCATTTTCAATTTCCTGCTCATCCGGAATGTATACAGTGTACGTTCAGGGCAGCCTGCTCGGGTGAAAACCTAAAACGCGCTACCCATTTATATGAACTCACACAATTTTTCTACTGCGCTTAAAAAAACATATAATGGAATTAATTGAGTTACTATGAAAAATTAGTATCTCAACATAGTTTCTGCCATTACCTATCTTCTGTGCAGGGCACTACGCTACTTATACTCGATGACCGATGCTTCCCACTGCGTGTTTCAATCCTATGTGTCCCACCCAGTGCTGTATACTAGTGTTGTTCGCACTCTTCTGATTTCAATGTTGATGAATGTAAACATAATTTTGCATAATTTCGGCGTTTTGAATCTAACTATTCTGTGTACTTGGACCCGAAGTAGTCTTTGGCTCTGGGCCCAAAGTGTTTTTGAATTTTGTATCCGGGAAATATGAAATGAATTGAAGTTGAATTCAACCGATCACATGACCAATCCGTGCACATAGTCCGTGCCTTGCGCCTGGCGCTAACTTTGCCGGAACAAAGATAGGGAAGGCTCCTGGGAGAGGCATGTTTGTGAATGACAGTGGTAACAAAGGAGCCAGTTGGTTGATCATACTTAGAAATAATACGAATACGCATACCTACTGCGTATGCGTATAGGCGATAACGTATACGTTTGAAAAAAGCACGTTTTTGTCGATATTGATCTCGCGCCCGTGTTACTGGACGGGACCGACGGAATGGAGACCGGAGGCAGATGAGGGGGGAAGTGGATGGGAGGGAAACGTACTTTGAACGGGCATCTGCAAAAGGCATGCATCTGCCTTCCAGCAACTTTAATCGGATGTCAACCTCCTTGTTTCGGTTTCTGTAAACGCCATATATTGTCTTTTAATTATATCTTAGTGCTATAACCCACTTTGCAGTGCGATTAGAAAGAGGAGAGTGGCAGACACGAAACCTAAAAAGCAACCAAAGCGTTGGGAATTTGCAACATCGATTAGGTCGTTTCAACCACTTTCGCGCCATTTTCGTATATCGATTAATTTCCCCCGAGCTGCCCCCAATATCCGCTATGCCTTCAGCAACAGATTCTTTATACAATGGTTTCTAAAACGCATTTTATTCTGCCACCTCGTGGATCAAAATGGATTTGATTTTTTAAAGAAATGTAACTCGATTATTTCTCGCCCGCAAGTAAGAGCTCAAAATAGGGAAGAAAATAGCAAGGGTTACCTCTGCGATCTCCAGTTTTCTATTGTTTTTAGTGCGCTTAAATGTAGTGCAGTCGGCGCTGTTTTGTATTAAAAATAAAAACTAAAACAAAAATAGAAGAAAAATAGTTTTTGCGCAAGTGAACGGGGCGGTAAAGAGTTAGCTACGTTTTTAAATTCCGTAACGAAGAACAAAAAGT
This sequence comes from Amblyomma americanum, assembly GCF_052857255.1. NCBI lineage: Eukaryota > Metazoa > Arthropoda > Arachnida > Ixodida > Ixodidae > Amblyomma > Amblyomma americanum. The sequence continues at coordinate 120,520,745 of NC_135505.1, read as the reverse complement.
TCCTTCCTCGCTTACCACAGAAACACCAAATTCCCAGAAATCGTTTTTTGCGCACTTGCCTTGCACGCGAATTGAGCAATTTAGGCAAATGGAGGCGCACTAGTTACGAAGAATGACCGGCTGTTAAAGCCTCAACGCCTTTGCCACGAAAGCCTTGAAGAAGGCGCAAAGAGAAATTTTTTCCGCTCAAGTACGTGACTAAAACTCGTTGGTGGAAGACAAAACGGCGAGAAAAACGCCTAGGAACACGACCTCAATGTGTATAGCTATGCACATATTTTGCGCATCATATTCAGCGTTTAACTTGGTTACCGTTAAGCGTGGTTACCCAAAGATCTTCGTAGCAATTGTTGGTTTTATACCGTTGGCGGATTTAATAATACAGGCACGGCTCTGTGTCCCGAATGCGCTTTTCAGGGGTCGCAGGTTATGATCAAGACGCGTCAGCTGCTGTTAGCACCCTTTATTATACAGGCGCGCTCCAACCAAAAGCCCTGGTTACGAAAGAAAACTAATACCAGCGGCTCCTGCTTTGCCTGCACAAAAAAACCATCTGCCGCTAAGGCTCAGCGGCAATGTGATTCGGCGGTGGATCGCAAAGTAGCGGAATAAAATTGACGCCACGCTGTCTGCATTAATTGATAGAGAAAGAAAGAGCAGTCGTATTTCGTACTTTTCTTTCACACTTGAGAAGCCCCAAAAGGGGCATCGTTAACTGGAAGGCTGTTACAGCCGCATTCCTCAGAGCCGTCTTCTTACAAATATGGTCTATAGAAAGTCTATAGACTACGTATAGCCACTATTGCCTTCCTATAGATATTTCTTTTTGTATATTCAAAGCCTATAGACTGTCTGCCGACAAAAGTCTGCTAAAAGTGTATTGCATTAAATCTATTGATTGCCTATAGACTGTGTATACGGTTTGTATTGCCTATAGACTGTTCTCTAGGGTTGGTGTATCGAGAGTCTATAGACTTTATAGACATAAGTCTATAGACATTCTATAGAATGTGCATCTTCAGCTAGCTAAAATAACACGTATGATAGTATACATTAAAAAAACCGAAATTTCGGTCGGCCGAAACGCGAGAAACACAGAATGTGTATTTATCAGAAGTAGTGAAAAATTAAGACACCAAACATCTTGTGTACCTTACAAACCTAAAGTCAAAAGGATTTAGTCTTCACTCCGAGCTTTCGACCTCAGCTTAAAGCAAGGGGCTGATATGGCGGACTATGACTGTCCCAACTCATGTAACTGCATCAGCTCATGTAACTGCATCAGCTAATGTAACTGCATCAATTTATGGCTCCCACAAAAAACGCACAGCGTTCGTGGCAGACATACTGTATTTCCAAACGATTCCACCGGTTGATGTCGTCTTCCCGAAGCGAGTGAAATGACATGCAACTTAAAACAGAACAAAAACAACTGCTCTCGCAAGCAGTACCCACAACGCCACTACAGGCTTTTCAAACCAGCCTGTGTGATCATTAACATTGGCGGCCACAAGGCATAGGAAGTCATAAAACTTCTAGCGCAGCGGGGTACATACAATGCGACTACTACACACACCCCTTTACTCTTTACCGCCCAGCGCACAATTGTGTGGGTGGATGAAAACATTATTTCGATCCAGAAACAAAAATGTAATGTTATGGCCAGGTTCACACGTTTGTGAGGGTTTAGAAAATAAATGTATCTGGCTCATTAAAAGAAACACCAAATAATAAGCCTCACACAGCTTCATGAAAAATGTGCCTATTTGAAAAGTTCCCGAATGGCGTTCGAGAACTCTTCCACACTGCGAGAATTATAACGTTCAGTTGTTTTGAACCATTACCAAAACGGCTTTGCAGTTTTTCGTAACAAATCAGGCTCCCTCTATCACGATGCATTTCTGATCTCGGCTATGGTGATATTTTTCGGAATGAAAGACCAACCTACACATTTGTGTGTGTTAAATTTGCTAATTATCGGCTTATTTTTCCTATTTTAGTTCTAGACTGTGAATATATGCAAAGCGAGCTTGAGAGCGAATATATTCGCGAAAACTCGAGTTTAACCTTGAAGGGTATGAGGCATTAGCGTCCATGAGTCCCTGGGATCATTGGCCTACGATACTTTTTATATATAACTTCGTATACACTAACAGTGACCCTTATGCCGCAGCACTTACACGCGGTGGCTTAGGGTAGCGTGTAAGACTTGAGGCACAAGGGTCACCGGTTCGATTCCCTTCTTATTAACCGAACGTTTTGTGCAGAGCAAAGAATTTACTTTACGTTGCTAGATTTCATTATGATGATTAGAGCTTCTAACAACATTATAAGAACAATTTATACAATGTTTCAATTCTCTTTAATATTCGGGGCTTGATATGTGACGTCACTGCCCTCTTGACCAACCCGTATGGTTCGACAAGCCAAGGCCGATTATGACGCCGGGCCCTCCGCTGAACGGGACCCTTAACCGTATCGTGTTTGTACAGGTGATATTCAAAATTCCGCAAGTGCGCTTTTCCGCACAGCATGGTTGCCCAACACAAGATGGGGGCCCAAGCGTTTTCAGCTGAAACAAAGCAAGAACTACTTTTTTGTTTCATTCTTCCAAAATAGATTTCGTGCATTCTACCCACACCCTTAGCGCCTGTCCTGTACCTCTCGCAGTTTCTGTTTAGAGAGAAGTCCGCCATCTTGTCTTTGGCAACATAGTTATCTGAGAAAGCGCACGTGCAGAACTTTGAATATCCCGTATTAAAAAAAAAAAAATCAGACTTTACCGGTTAACTTGCCCTTCGCTGCGTACTAATAATGCACCCGCGGCGCTGAAGCTAGAGCACGTATACTAACCATCAGGAAAGGCGGTTTTCCCTCCAGGATTCCTGGGATATTATCAGCCGAGCTCTTGAAGTGCGGCTAAAAAGAAGCAAACTTCATTTTAGCGACCTCCCGGTGACAGCAGTACGTTTGCAACCAAAGGAAGATGAGAAGACTTGCGCATTGAAGAAATTAATGGCTTTAGGGCATACAAGGAAGGAACTCATTATGCAAGTGGCCTTGGCAGACGAAGGAATTCCGCACTCGTGCAGAGCAAAGAGCCATGACAAACTTAATTTAAACTTGGACTGGCCCCGTGAGGCAGCGCCGTTTTTGTGACATTTGAGTCCCCTTGAATTTTCTGCTTATTTAAGGAAGCCACGACAAGTATCAGTGAATAGTCTGGATGGATTTCGCAATCAACCTAGGCTTCAGGCATTAAACTTGTTCTTACTCCATTTCCCTAACCCCGAGCTTTTTTAACACTGGAAATCTTTCTTGTCCACGTGGTCGCGAAGTTCGGCAGCACATTTGAAATAGCTAACAGCTAACTTTTGGTCCGTTACCGCGCCGTGTACCCCTCTGCGTACGCCCCACCCATGTCAGTATTAATTTTGCAGCATTTATCGCTGAATGTTGTCAGCCTTCAAAATCACCGCTTTTCCCCTTTCCAAATCAGTATTACTCCATCCAGAGCGCAACTCACAAGGCTGAACAAGTAGTGACGGGACTTAGTAAAAAGTGGCTGGAGTTCAACGTGGCTTGTACCTAGTTATCCGAGCGAAATCTCTGTTAAGCATGGTCTCAAATGTCTCAAATTAAATGTCAAGATGAAGGGTTGTGTTGTGTTGGGTTTAATGGCGCATAAGCAGCTAAAGCTATCATGCGCCAAGCTCAAGGTATAAGAAAATGGTTTTCTGTAGATTTTTACATATCTGTGAATAATATGGTGGTGTAGAAAGTGTAAAGTGCTACTATCTGCTACCTTGTATTGAGAGCATAAAGATTTATATGTGGCTAACATTAAACGCTTTCGAGGAAGTCGGGTAACCTCAGCAGCCGTCCTTGGCTGAGCAAGGCTCTAGAGGCCCCCAGCCAATCAACAAGGTGAAGGGTCACGGTCAAAGTCAAGGCCATGTACTCAGTAATTATAGTCATATGATCAGGTTGTGATACTACCATATCTTGGACCATACCACCACACAGTTAAGTTCGGTTTCACGTTTTAAACCTTCGAAAGTCATTGTCGATGTGGCACCCACTGTCTAAAATCAAATATCAAGGGTCAAAGTCAGAGATGGAGGTCAAAGCTAAAGGTCAGGTACCCAATGGTCATTGTCATATGATCACGTGGTCATACTACCATAGCTTAGGCTATACCACCACGCTGTTCTTTCAGTTTGACCTTGTGAGGCAATGAAGATCATTCATCCATATCGAAATCGGAAGTTGTACAACGAGGAGTACAGCTCTGGCTCTAAATATACTCGCCGCCTCCAAAACATGGCCAAAGGTTCACAAACCCCACTCACCGTCGCCTGCTATATGCACGTCTTTAGTGTATTTTACACCTAACCCCCATGTAGGCCCGAGCTCACGTGAAGCAGATTTAATATTTATCAAAGCGGTTCGACGTTAGCCAAATTTCCTTGACCTGCTATAGAAGTTTTCGAAGAAGAAAAAATTGCCCTTTTCGCGAACGGGCTTCCTTTTATTTTCACTGCCCACATTTTTTTTCGTTCATTCTCCCTTTCACGATGTTCCTGTTGGTATAAATGTACTACAAGATACGTATTTAGGAGCGTTTATACTGCCAACACCTGGCAGAAATGTCGCGCAACACACGAAATGTGCGTACTGTTGTCAGCGTGTATCATAACTCATAAGCGGTGCACAGAACTGCGCAAGCGAAAAAAATGTGTAAATTGACGTATTAGAGGCATATATGTATCAAAGGTATGCTACGTGACATTTCTATTGTTTTCGAATAAGACACTTCCGCGAAAGCACTGTTCCGATGGGTAAACCCCACCCAACATCTTGCGATGTTTGTATACTTGCGGTGTCTGTGGGATTCTGCCAACTGAAATAAATGAATCAATAAATATTCGCGACTTGAGTTCAACCCGCGGCTGAAAAGCTTCGTTGGCCACTGCGCGAGAGCCCTACCCTATCATCGCAGCCAAACACACCTCCTGTTGTTGTTGTTGTTGTTTTTAGCCTATCAAAAGATGGCACATACCCACACTGGGGGATTAGACACCGTCGCGCTGTGCATTGCCCATCGTCTTCTTCATCAAATAATACTACTATCAAACCACTATTCACGCTTTGAGGTATGTGGCGGTAGTGACAGAGATGTACGCTGCAAGCGTTGGCATGGACAGCATTGTGACGTAAACACAGCACAAGACAAATTAGCGTTCGCGTTGACATCTTAGGAAGCTGGCGTTCATTGGATAAACTGACATTGAGGTTAAAAAAGTTAAAGACGAGCATAACTGGCTCCCTGGGTACGTGGACACCTCAGTCGCGCTTTCACATACGTTGCACTGGTTTCCACCTGCAAAAGCTATGCTTGCGCTCGTTATTTCGTGCTCAGCAATGCTCAACTGTCAGCAATTTTTTTTTTATACAACAGATAGGTTATATATTTACATTTCGATGTTTTTTCGTGCCCGCTGTGACGGTGTCGCATGGCTTGTCAAGCTCATTTCTGTGTGTTCATGAGCACAGCTCCTTCTCTCCAAAATTGGTCTCTGGCAGAGGTTTATCTACCCTGCTCTGCACCTTTGCTTGTCTTGTGCAGACGCGTTGCTACAAGGATGCACAACGTTCTGAAGCAGGCCCATATCTCTTGGTAAACTGGTGCTTCGCCACCTTACCTGGCTTAAAGAGTTTCAGTCATGTATGTATATGTCCTGATGACGGGCAAGGGCAGTGAGAAGATACCGGGTGTATAAAGGAAAAGTCTGGTGCAATGGGGTACTCAAAAAAATTAGTTTCTGCTTTTTTTTATTACCGCACCCAAAGCAAGGCGGCTGAAAACGGTGGCAACTAGTGGAAGTTGCGAGTGGTCCCATGTGTTGCCATGCGCGGTACAAATTATCGCGCTGTCTTGGTGCTACACGCCTAGCAGTCACTGCTTTGGAAACCAGATGCATTACAGGAAGGTGAAAATAAAATTATTTGTTACTCCACGGACGTACGACCTTGCTTCTTGCTTGTTTTCCCACAGAAACTTGCTGAACCACTTTTCATGTTCTTTTTGAAGCAACTATTCAAAAAAATAAATCAATAGGGACATGTGTAATTTCTGCCGTACTGTGTAACCTGTGCAAAGAAACTTTAATGATGTCAAGTTTTGTCCCAAACTGTCTAGGCGAATATCGCAAACTATTTTGCAATAGTTTTCGTAGAAAAAAATACAAAATGCGCACCTGTAAAAATATTGGCCCGCTTTATTCCCAGGCGTATCTTGTTCCATCAAAAGTGACGAAATAGTCAAGTTATGTTGCAAGTATGCGCGCGGTTTTGAAGATTAAATTTTTGCTTTGTGTTGAGCACGCAGAAATGGCGCAATTTCGATGATGAAATAAATTTTTTGGGTGGAGTTAAACATTTGCGGATACATTTTCTGAATTTTGGCTCCCATGAAACAAGGGCGAATACGTTAAGAAAATGACTTGAGACGCGTTGTCAAAGAAAAAAAGGTTGAAAAGTATTGTGAGGGGACTCTGTGTCTAAGAACATTTCATACTCGCTCCCGCAAGTTGAGAAACAACCGTACATTTCCAATTCAACCTACAGAAAAGTGCAGGTCTGTAAACCCAAACTTTTATCACACCGCATTGGAATACGCTCGGTTATAAAGGACGTTTAGCTATAAATCAACACCTGCATTAAAATACCAAGTTACAGCTCTCTGCTGCGCGTTCTTTATGCAGTTCTTCTCTGAGCAGTTTCTTAGCATTGTTCAATAAAAACAATCACACTGATAAGATTCCAACATTGATTTCAAAAGTTTTCATCGAAATTACTTCGAAAGAAAACAACTTTTCTACCCGAGTGGGAGCATAAAGAGGTTTGAAAAGGAAGTCAACAAATAAAACTCAAAATCGCGCATTCAAGATGCATGTACATTTCTGGCTCTTTTTTTTTGGGAATTGCGAAGGATTTGCACTGTACCGTGTAATAGCAGCGATGGCTACAAAGCGGTCGTCAGTATCTTTCAGATTAATCGCAAATCTTCCAATGTATTCGGTTTCTGAGACTAATATTTCTGAGACTAATTTGTGAGACTAATTATTCGTGGTGAATAATTAACGAGGAAATGCTGATGTCACAGGTGTTAATGTAAGCATTCTGCGCATGGCCATGGGCGGCACAATAAGACACTTATGCGCGCAGATGCTTTTTGAAGCATCGCGAAGAAAGAAAGTCGTGTCATTAGATCGAAATTAATCCCATGATATCTTAATGTCACACAGAAAACCCCGATAGTTTGCAGGGTAAACAGACTCTAATTGCCGGTGTGGGTGTCATTGTATCGGCCATGTCTGTAAACATTGGGTTACTTGCACCAAAGTGCGAAATCCGGAATACTTAATACATCTTCCACTAGAGAAAAAAGACGCTGATATTCTCCGAAAAACACCCACCGACGTAGAATTGAGAGCTGCCAGAATTATTCGCACGTTATTGACAGTTTTAAATGCCTGAAACGTAGCGACAAAAAACTATAGGGTACATACACTTGTGGTAATATGGATAATCAATGCTAGTAGTTTGCCTTTTGAGATTTTTCGTTTGCTTGGACGTCGCGTTGTGGTTCGCATTATGAATGGCTGATGCGTTGTGATAATCAAATCGCCACCCTCTTCTTTTGTTTGTTTCCCCAAATTTACATGTCGCTTAAAGGCCTCATTATGAGGACGAACTTCCACATGGTATTGTTGCGCCTCCTCTATTGCTGTATTAAAGTGTTATGTTAATTTCTGCAGAGAATATAGAGGGCTTGCTCCAGGGCCGGCGGCTAAAGGCTATTGAGCCTGACAAAAGCATCTGTGCCTCTTTAGTTGGCACGGACGCAATTGTATCTCCACTGATAAAAAAAATACTACGCCTACTCCAGGCAGAAGCACCTTCTCCACCTCCACACTTCACCCACCTTCATCCTCAGATAGGCCTCGGCCAACCTCCTATTTACCACATTCACACTCAAAAAGGTTCCACTCAACAGAAGCCTGCGTCGCAAGGAACTAAAAACCAACGGCAGAATCAAATTCACAACCACAATGGGGACTGCGCTAGAGCGGCTTTCTGGACAAATTGGTCAGGATTGGTTAAAAGGGACACACGCGAAATGGCAATACGCAGTGAAAGAAGGACACAACAAAGCGGTCACCATCAAGTTAGTTTTACTGAAAAAAAAAACAGCTGCTTTTAAAAAGGCGGTCTTTCCGCCAAGAGAAGGTAGTCAAGGTAAAAATGGAGCGAACAACTAGTAAGACTAACGCATATACGTTGCGTCACATTGCATTAGACCTTGTGATTTTTTTATTACAGTCAATGTATTACGCCATATATAACTGTCATGAGTTTGAAACGGGAGACGATAGCATTGTGGCTGGAACAATGAGGCGATTTGCTTTATTTGCTTTACCCGCGCTGAAATAAGTCACCATCCCGACTGGCCGATCCCTATGATAGGAGGAACGTTGCGGAGCGTGTGTTTGCACCGACAGAAAATTAAATGAAAAGTAAACTGAACTGGAACCAAAGTTATACGACGACGACTCTTTTATATTTCACGCGTGTCTTCATTCGCCAACCAGTTGCTAGGGGATAGATATTAACCCGAGACCTCGGCGAAACGAACGTTCGATTCAGCTGGACTCCCTGGAGAGTTTAAGGTCGGAATATACCACGGAGCGTTGCGGACATTTCCTCTGGAAACCAGGACATCATATTGCCTCCAACCGTTCATCCGGAGCAAACTTCGAAACAGAAAACTACTGCATTTCTTCCCGTTTGTATGCCATGTTTCACATTATCAGCGGTGGCGACGCTTTGCTGTCTTCCTCCTCCATCCCGAAACAGGTTTTCCTTTTTTCCGATATTCAGGCGAATTTTAAACGTTTTGAGCTGTAACGTTTCATTTTCGTAGCCGGTGGAAACTAACGACTGAAATTAGGTTCTGCGCAAAGTACCGTCGATAAACGAGGAAATTAAGGTTTGCAAGAAGCCGGTCTAGGCAGGTCTTCCGGGGACAGCAAATTCGTTCCGTTCATATTGAAATGACACTCATTATGCAAAGGCGCTGGGAAGGCGGACGCAATCTGCACCCATGCCGCTCAGCGGGATAGTGACAACATTAATTAATTGCATTCAGACCTCTGGGATAGCATCGAGCGTGATAGATTTGAGAGCCTTGAAGTTCTTGATCAGTAGTATTTTCATGAAACTTTATGAGTCAATGTCTTTGATGGATTTCTTACTGGACATTGCGTTGTGGTACTAAAGTTATTCTGCTATCTTTCAGACACTGCATTCTTCTGTAAAACAGTCCTCGTCGTTGCTATCTGCCTTGAGGTGAAGCATAGCCGCAGACGTAAATGGGAAACGGACACTTAACGTTTAGTCGGTTTCCACGATTACCGTGTGATAAAAACCACGGATATGTAGGAATTCAATTAGCAATTCTCAAAGAGAGCGCATAGCTTGAGCTTCAAGCTAACCTATTGTTTCTCTTTCAACAGGAGAAATACTTCTCCGTACTGGGCTTCACATGGCCAAAGAAGCAGCGACAGTTCTGGTAACATTGTTTACTGCCTGAAACGAATAATTAATGCGATGCGCGCGCTCATCTCACACAGTGGCGTCAGTCATTAATGATAACCATCATCATCAGCCTGACTACGCCCACTGCAGGGCAAAATCCTCTCGCATGTCTCTCCCATGGCTCTCGAAGACAGAGAGCCGGGACAGGTGCGTCGAATTTGGCTGTGGGTGGCGGGCAGCCTGTTACCTTGGGGTGAGGAGGTGCCTGGTGCTTATGTCTGCGAGTGGTGTTTCCCACTCCGCCTTCGCCCACTAGAAGCCGACGCTGCTGTGTGGGCTTCTAGTAGATGTGTTTAGTGGGTCAAGTCCTTGTGGACAGCGAAGGCTGTTGGGTTTGTAGTGTGTTCCGCTACTGAAAGGTAGAGTTTTCGGGAACGATGGAGGGTGTCGTCTCTGGAGGGTGTAGTCAGGAGTGGTGGGATGTTAAAATGGATTGAGAGTGGCCTTGAAGAGGCGACGAGCGACTTAGCTGGGGTGATGTGGTAGGTAAGTGGCTGTGGACAGATGCTTCTAGAGGCCGGCCGGCATTTTCGTATTGCGACAGTGGTCATTAATTCTCAGGCAATAATAATAATAATTGGTTTTTGGGGAAAGGAAATGGCGCAGTATCTGTCTCATCTATCTTTGGACACCTGAACCGCGCCGTAAGGGAAGGGATAAAGGAGGGAGTGAAAGAAAGGAAGAATAGGTGCCGTAGTGGAGGGCTCCGGAATAATTTCGACCACCTGGGGATCTTTAACGTGCACTGACATCGCACAGCACACGGGCGCCTTAGCGTTTTTCCTCCATAAAAACGCAGCCGCCGCGGTCGGGTTCGAACCCGGGAACTCCGGATCAGTAGTCGAGCGCCCTAACCACTGAGCCACCGCGGCGGGGCCCTCTCTCAGGCAATTCAAATACTGATTTCTTTCAATTTAAGGTAGAAAAAGAAAATCGTGTGGAAAATATTAGGACGTACTGCCACAGCAGTAGAGCACGAGTCCTTCCCGAGTTCTCTCAGAGCTTTTTTCATGGTCTGCTTTTATGCCCTCTTCCACCCCTTCCTCTGCAGCAAAATGGGGGCAGTCCGCACAGAGCAAGGCTATCTCTGTGCTTTTGCTTTCCTGCAAACCAGTCCTTTCTACTAATTTTTCTCTCGGAATCGCTCAAAAAAACTTAATTTTTAAGCTGCCTTCACTAATGAATGCCTTCAGCGCAGAAAATTAGGGAACACTTGTTTGTTATAGAGGCGAAAAGATTTTCCAATTTGAAAGATTTTTGGCGGGAGTACTAGCGTGAAACAAAGTCGTCGCTCACTACATCCATGATGTCTTAAAGCTTGGAATAATTAAACGGCCGTCATCTGATGGCAGTGAATTTTTAAGGTGCAAGAGCATCTGGGGCAAACGAGCGCCATGGCAAAAGGTATTTTTGTTTGCTCAAGGCGGGGTCAAAGACCCATTTCCCAAGCATTTCATCATGATAAAGCCAAGCACAAGGCAGGGGAGGCTTGCACCCATCGTATCACCGGTGGGTACCCGACGGCACGGGGGTCGAGCCCCGCACCTCCCGCATGCGAGGCTGATGCTCAACCACTAGGCCAGCACTGCGGGCTAGCAGCCATCATCAAATGGCTTAGTGTCGTGCCTCTTCTGTGCAAGCTCCCCAGATAAACTCAGTATCGTTACGTAATGTGACGACAGTCCGGCAGGCAGAAGTTCGCGAAAAGCTCTTAAACCAAACTCTATTGGGCTGACTTGCGCCCTCAAGGAACTGAAAAAACGTGCTGACGGTGAAAGAAGAACGTACACCACCGCTCTGGACAACACCCAATTTATAAAGTTGTCAAATAACCTTCGACATAAGGCGCTAAAACCAAGTACAACCATATCAAACAATTTGTGAGCAGTTGCTTATTGCTGCGACTATTAAAGATAAGTCTGGTGACATTTCGCGTCACAATGTGATAAAGTAGCGTGCCGGCTGTTTTTAGCATGAGAAACGAACAGCCTAAGCTTCGCGGCAGTATGTTTTCTGAAACCACTAAGGTCTTTGTTGTGGCTGTATTTTTAGCGCGACTGTTCTAAGGCGCTTAACTGGTGGTGGCAGCATTATATCCTCTGCGCACAAAACTGAAATGTTGAACGAAACAACCTGCTACAAAATGTGAATCCCATCCTATCCCACTCTACACACTTTGCCATTCCCGAGGTATTGACGTAGCTTGAAATACGACGACCTGGGAGGCTAAAAGTTGCGAAAAGTATGCGCGACAGTTTAAAGATTGATTAGCCTGAACGGAAGCTTGGTTATTTGCTTTTAAACACATTTACTTGCCAGAGCAGCAGAGGTCAGTGCTGTATACGTTGCATTTAATCATCCTGAAGGCATGAAATAAGTGCACAGATAATAATAGTCTTGTCTTGCATTTCTAAAGACTTATTCAGTTGGGTCTTCACGCAATTATTTTTTTAAGCTTTCGAATTACTCTACACTGCCTCACAAAGCTTTTTTCGTGTGGTATCACATAAGCTATGAAAGGAAAGTGTGACGTTAAAGAAAATGTAACTTAGTACCGTCATAATACGCATCCATGATGTCGCTTTTGGTTCTACCCAGCCTAGAGTGGAGCAGTGCCTTTTATTTATTACAGCACTATTGATCTGTGTCGCTGTAATTACTTTGAAACATGCAAAGACAATATCATGGGTAAAAGAATACAGCGATTCATTTCCTTTGGTTCCACCACACTGAAATCAGGCACCACATCAACAAACTGATCCTTGTAACATAATTCGCCTTGCGTAACGTGACCATGTGCCCAGAGATAATTAAATGCAAAGTAAGCAGAACTGGACTAACAAAGTTATACAACACCGGCTTCTACATATTTCACACGCACATTCATTATCCGGTCGCAATGGTGAATTCATAGCGATATGGATTCCTGATTCTTGGAAATACGAAGCATGGTGTCTTTTGCATCAGCAAAGAAGGGCATCATATCACCTCGGAAAATTGGAAAAAGCAGAACTTCTGAACGTGAAATGACCTGCGTTTCGCCTGGTCTCCTGTGCTGAATGTCGCCGACGGCAAGGAACGCTGTGCTTTCATGTCTTCCTTGGTAAGGTAATTGTTATGAAATTACAGCCCTTACAGATATTCTTAAATTCTGGTTGAAACGATCATATGCACTCTTTGACGTGAGAGTTGCTGGAAACGTCTGACCTGACTAGCAACTCACATAATTGCCACGATGTGCTGCCGGCAGCTGGGAAGGCATAGTGTGCTGCACTTTTTTGTTCCTGGGCTAGAACATGTAAATAGAGACTGGTGCAAGAAAGGTGCACCAGTCCTGGTGCATGAAAGGGGCACCGGCAACTTTTTTCCGCATTGAGGAGTAATTCATGCTAAAACTGACTGCCCAATATCCAACAAAGCATGGCTCTAAAACTCAATTCACAACACGCATTGCACAATGCACACGCCAGAAATTTTATCTAAGCATGGAAACTAAACACTTAGCAGCTAGCCGCTATTATCAAATTAAATGCAAAAGAATTGAGAACCACAACAAAACTGTACAAGATACGCAAGAATATAAGAACCTACTAATAAGGCGAAAATTACAAACACTTGAAGGCACTGAGCAAAATTTGTTCCCACAGAAAATATTTTTATCAGTGCCTTAATATATTTGTAATTATCACAAAGTTAGCTGCCAATAACTAATAATACAATCACAGCAAAGCAAAGATATTGAGACAGTGTGTCGCCTTGTTGCCGCCTTTTTTTGTTGATTATTCTGTTATAAGTTATGAGGGGACAATTTCGAACCAGCCAGCTTTCACGAAACGACTGCTACTGTGCAACACTATAATGTTTTTTATGACGCATTGCACACACTCATCTTCCCGCTCACGGCGATCAGTGGCATAGCCTTGCCCAATGACGTGACTCATGAGGTACAGAATAAATATTTCTCGTGGGTTTATGAACTCAGTTTTTCTATTTAGCATTCCCTAGCGAAGCACAAAAGTAAGAAACCTTTTTTACTAGCCTAACTAGTCCACAGATATTAGTGAAGACAGTTATTCTTCTGAGTTTCACAACAAACGAAAGTATCGCAGTGGTCGTTGACAAGCTGCATGTGTGTCCATGTCACGAGCAGGTTAACGAGTTCTTCTTTCAAGAATTCGGATAAATTGCAGCACGAAATCAAAGATGGACAAAAAGAAAACAGGCGCCTGTCACTACGGCGCTACCAGAAAGGAGGGAAAAGACTATTTCCACTCCAGAAACACTCCAGAAAAAAGTGTTTGCATGAAAAGCTGAGAAGGCTCTACCATCAGTCTCCCGGAGGAGTATGGTTATTGAGAACAATTCTTCATTACAAGCTGTTCCTCTCGTTCGATAGCAACTAAGTCCGGAACGGCGGCAGATGCCGGTGGCAGGCTCCGAGTATACTAGAAGCTCTTCGCCAATATGAGAAACCGGACGCTCATCTCACCTTCCATCTTTCTATGTCTAGATTTTTTCACCAAGTGCAGCGTTCTTGACAGCAGACAACGGGGCCAATGCCCGCGTACGACCTTCCCGGTAGATGCTGGCTTGTCCGCCAAATTTTAGTCCGTGACGTGAAATTTGACATTGCTCAGGTAATATAAGCTATATGTGTTTAGTGCAAATCCGCATGAGAAGCGCGCTAAAACCTTAGCTAGCCAACCTTTCTTGGTAACTCAAGGCTGTAGTGGCGAGCCTTACGTTTATTTAACCGACAGCAAAAGTTTTGCCCGGCTAGCTTTTTGAATGGTATGTTAAAAATTCGCACCACTCTCAGATCAAGATTTTTAGACCACAGAGAAAGTTAGTGATATTTGTTAAGATGACGTAACCACAAATTCATTCCGGAAGAGAAGAACATAATTTGCTGCCATCGTAAAAGAACAGTTTATGTTGGTATGGTATGCGGGACGTCATTTCCAGAAGAGACACAGGGCTCTCAAGGAGACCGTTGCGGAAGGGTCCTTCTGATTAATTTCTATAATCCGCTTTTCTTTAAAGGAACGTAAAGGACAAATTGAAATTGCCCTTCACCGCGAATCTATCGCATTCTAATCGCAAAGAAGTCGCTGGAAATCAGCATTGAGCTTTCGTAAGCTAAACAAGGGTGAAAGACGAAATACCGGTATTGCCAACACAGGCCGTTTTTTTTCAAGTAAATTCTGTGTGTCGACACATAGTTTTAGGCCGAGGTCTTAGAGGCAACGCTACAGCCCAATTCCTTTCAGAATGGTACTAACCAGTCTGCTCGTTGTTGATGTGAGGAGTTTGCGTCAAGTAGTAAAGTTGTTTGGAAAACTTTTGTCACTTACGAATGCATCATATAAAGCAGCGCAAACGTCAACATTCTCAGAAATAGCCTGGTAATGAATGTTTGGTCAGAAGAGAAATTTGATGAAATCACTTCAGACTTCACATCGTACATAAGACGAATGTTTTTAAGTGTCGCCTGTGTCGTGACGCCGAAGCCATCAGCCATCTCGCTTTGCACGAGTATATGGATTTTTGTGATTACACAATTATTTCTTTAGTTACGCACTGATACCCAGGAATTGCAGTATTAAGAAATGCTTCAGGGGTTTCTTGCCCTTTCTGACGAAACAGCTTTGATGCGGTACGTGCAAGCATAAAAAAAAAGACACATACCCTGAGGAAGTTTTGATTCCAAAAGAAAAACACTTAAACGTTTTTTTGTTTGGCTTTACTGTACGCAGCGAAATGGATTGAACATATGCTTATGGTCTGGGTGTTAGTACTATTCTCAGGTTTAAAACTTTTTCTATACAAAATTTTGCATGCGCACTTAGACTTAAGCACCCATTACGTAGGGAGCTTGTATTCACGATAAAGAAACCTAATAATATAGCGCTAAACGCAGCACTTTAGGAGAGCTGCAGGTATGCGCCTTCAGACAAGCTTGTGAAAACGTCTTCGACGCAATGTCTACCTCTATCTTGTTTTCTTTCCCGCATATTTGCGACTGTATCATACTCACAGGTGAGGTCAACCAGCTACCTCTTGAGCTTTCACTTTTCACATTCTTCGTCATTCACAATGCACCGCAAAGAAGTATTATGAACTAAAGCCCTGTCATGCGAATTGCGGCTAAGGGTATTGACTTTGGCATGTCGGTGCTATAAACATTTCTTCCAGCCTCCATTTTAATATCGCATAATTTTACCGTTTACACAAGCTGCACGCTTCATTCGTACTCATACCCAACAATTCAGGACAAAAGCTTTTTTGAGCAGGAAATCATTTATGAATGCAAACTTTTTTTCTAGCGTAAGGTTTCACGATAACAAATAATATATCCGCAGATCACAAGACGTCAGTCTCCAGGTCTTTCTATTCTTTTTCACGTTTTTGCTTTCGTCATACGCTTTTGCCATTGGTTTTTTATGGCAGAGTTTTTGTTCGATGCCGTCGATGGAGACACTTCAAAAGAAATATTTTTCTACATGTCGGAGGAATGGACTATATTAGCTCCAATATTTTCACAAAAGTATCTTACAATTCTGCAATTTTCAAAATTTTTGCCCGGAAAAGTTGGAAATGGTCTGTTTCAAACGGCAAACGTTTCCGCTTCCACTTATGTTAGGCTTTGCATGCGCAGTATTAAAACACGTGAGATATTACAGTTCATCGTGTGGCCTACTGCAGCGCGCGATATATTAAAATCAGTAAAATGTAACAAAGGTGACTATTATTTCAGGACACTCACCGTGTACTTTGCAGAAAATTTTAAGCGTGCAGAAACTCTCCTCTCGAGTCATTCGCCACAGCTCCGCTTCCAACCTGAGAACCATGAAATGAATTAGCACGAATAATTTCGACTCCTCAGATATGAATAATTGCTACACACGCCGTAGTTTCCGACGTTAGGAGGTACACAGTTTGCATTTCTCAATTTCAGAGGAGCGCTTTTCACTCCGCATTGCACGTGAACGTTTCAACCAACACCGCCTACTTGGGAAGTCTAAGAAATAGGAATACACGCCACATGTAATTCAGGCCTTACACATGACGCAAGAATGTCTGGATGAAGAATTTATGAAATACGGCCTGAGGTTCAGCCTGGCACATTTCGGCTGTTTCATACGATGCGCAGCTAGACATTGAGCCTTGAGTTGCACTGTACACGCATAGTTCAACTCGCCTTCCATTAATTAGGTGAATGCCAGCCTAGCTTTGGCGGACGTAATCACCTAGCGCCACCTCTCAGCCGCAAGTGCCAAACGCGAAATGAATGAATGGGGAGATTTTTATTTTTGCTCCTGAGAGCAGTATTGAAAGCACTGAGATGAGACACAAACATGCTGATCGTGATCACCCACTTTTTCTGAGCATGGCAATATTTTGCAAGAAAAATCAGGCCTCTTTTGGCACCGACACGTTATGACGGCCAAAAATAGGCAATGAGGTTTATCCAACATTCTAAACACAAGTAGTACTATTTGATGTTCAGCCCCATAATGCAGGTAGTCGTAGCCTATAAGACTAAATGCAAGCATTAAACAGTAGCGCAACAACGATTTCAAGCAATAAAAACCAACTGGGCCCATTAGCAGTTTCACCAACAAACTAAAAATATTTCCCCACATTTCCCAGGTTTCCTCTAGCAGGCCGTATCCTGTAGCATATAGGCAATATAGTGGCGTAATCTCTAGTAGTAGAGCATGTATAGCTTAATGATGCACCCTGAATTGTATGACCCGGTTATGAGGCAACCATGTCAGCTTAGCATGGCGATCTGACGTGCAGGTGGTCGCATAGCGTTTCGGCAACATGAGCGAGCTCATGCGGCTGCGTGGAGTAATCCCATACTTATCCGCACTCTAGGCGACGAGGAGAGGGCAGCCGTTGTTAGCGCCCTCTGGATCATCTCCTCTGCTAACAAGCGTAGTACGTCCCAAACACCTTGCATACTAGCTCGTACCTCAACCAAGCCAGCGTTATTTAGGGAAACCTCCGTGGACCTAGAAGAGGTCGCGGTGTAGCTTAGGGAAATTATAATTCCTGCTTCCGCTTGAAAACCTGCTCGCATAAGGTATGGTACACTGATTACGAAAAGATTGTCCTCTACACGACAGCGCTTGGCAAACACTTCTCTGGACAGACCGGACGATGCATTAATGTAGTATGCCTAAGAGAGCACTTAGGATCACTGAAAAAAAAAAACATCATTGAATCTCTTGTTGCACTGCGGGGATCATGAATGTTGTTTGATCAACCGTGGTCTGCAGGCATTGCCACCAGCTATGCCGTTAATTAGTCGAAACATTGCTGATCAGCAAAAACAAACAAGTGTGTGTGGCAAAGCCTTCCTTGTGAGTGAGTGAACTAAAGATCGATTGATCGATCGATCGATCGATCGATCGATTGATTGATTGATTGATTGATTGATTGATTGATTGATTGATTGATTGATTGATTGATTGATTGATTGATTTACTGACTGATTGATCTATAGTGTGAGTAAGTGGGTTCATCGTTTTATCTCGTTTCTTTCATCTTATAGACTCTTGTGTTTCCACAATGAAGCTTTCAGTTGTGGGTAGTAGCACTGGGTCGGCTTTCTCCCCCGGTCTTGGCCTGTTCGCGCTCTAAGCATGCATAACCAGCGCCATCTACCTCAGCCGTTCATTTTACTGCTCCTGGATGTGAGGTATTAGTTACAACCCTTCCAACACTATGACGACAGCCGGATACTCAATTGCCACGGAGCTGTCTACTGGCCCCCGTAAAACCTGAGAATGAACTGGGTTTAAGGAGCATTTGAGGGTGTTTGTTTTAATTTGCACTCAGATTTAGCTTTGATCGAAAATTGTAGAAAAGAAATAGAAACATATAAGCTTTCTTTCCAGCTTACAGTTCATGTATACCGCCACCAGAAGGTGAAAGTACCCTGTCGAATGTTTCTCAAATACGCCCCTAAAACCGAGCGAAACGGCTCGATATACTGAAATCTCTAATTGCAGTCGAAACATGTGGCTCGTTTTGAATGGATTGATTGAAAAGTATCATAACACAGCTGGCTGATATGGTAACACAGGACTTGAGCCCTTCGCCGTGATTCGAGCCTATATAGAATCATATCTAACGTATAAAATCCAAAAAAGTTGGTCTGAAAGCATCTTCACATATCTGTGTTGAGAGTGTGTACTATAAGATATGAATAAAAAGCTCACAATTTTTTGCGCATTCTTCTTGGCCTTCTGGCCTGCATTGTCGCCGAGACCTTAGTTTCGAGCATTATAAGGTACGCCTCGAGTATAGGCCGCGCTACTGGGCTCGTGAAGTATTCGGGCTCACAAGCTGTATTCAGCAAATAATTCTTCCACCGCATCACAAAAAAGAAAAGACAACCGTGTCCTCACCTGATCTATTTCTTGATCTGGCGGTTCTGGATGTCGTCTGGGAATCAGTTTTCACCGCAACTCGAATCTGTCGCTTCGTCGCTCTTCAAAGGACGAGTCCGCTCTGAAATGAGTAGATTTGGAGACGTGGCAGAAACCAGGCTAACGTTTTAGAAGGATTGTTTTTTCTTTGCTCAACCCTCATTAGCGGCAAAACGCATGACTCTTTAAGCAACGAACTTTGCCTTATTTGAATCGTTCTTGAGGTAAACAGAAGAATTGGTTTATCAAGATGAGTTTCTGGGTAAATGGGTTCATAGTAGCGCAAAGATGGGTTGCGCAAAAAGAACATTCACAGTCTTCTCTAATGTGAATGTTCCTTTTGTGCAACCCAATTTTACACTAGAAGAATTGCTTTGCTGGCTGGAACATTCTCCTGGGAAATAAAGTTCCTCGCTGGTAATTGCCTAATTGCAAATGACGGCGTAGTCATCGCAAGAAACAAAATTAATGGAACTGTAGGCTAATCATCTCTTTCACGAAGTTCTTGCCGGAGCGAATTCGCTGTTCTGATAGTTCTAGGCACGTACCCCCGCCATGGGTACGTGTCATTCACCCTGCGGACATCTTCAACATCATTATCTATGCCTTTGACATTACAGAGTGCGCGGCATTCCTTGTATAAGCGAAGTTTAAGCTCACTGAATTTACATCCCATTTAGTAAACAGACGGGTGACGAACGGCATTTTTTCTTGGGTGCCATCAGAGAGAGAAGCATTTTCTTAAGGGCTTATTGCTGGGACAAATGAAGCCCACATCGTGCTGTTGTGTGCCCATGACACACGTGGCTGAAAAGAAGTGGCTGACACGTTAAAACTTCTCGCAACTTTTACGCAGCAGAGATGAGGTCGTTTGCGAGGGACAACAGCTTTTGCCAGTGTGTCGTCCTCATTGTTCTAGTTCACAGTGTAGTAACTACAATGAATGGCTGAACATGCAACGAAAACAATTTTTAAATGAGTTACTCAGCCCAAGAGGAACCACAAGTGCACCTGTAACATATGGTGTGGTGACGTCGAAACAGAAAGAAAGGGATAGCAAAACAAATCATAGGCCAAGCCTAGAAATAAGCTTATCGTCGCGAATTTGGCACTCTCATGATTGTGGAGATTTGTTTTCCTACATGCGATCATATTACCTTGCTGCCCGTACTCGATCTATATGAAGCCCCATAACGATTTTACTTATCTGGGAAAACATGCCAAACAGTTTAAGTACCAGATTTATACTGAATCTAAGATAGGGATATTCGCAGGCGTGCAATAGATGCTATTGTTTTTATGCGAAGCAAAAGAAATAATGTAGCTGGTTTGGGCGTTTTTATGTCAAAAGTGTTCAGCTAACATTAGGAAGCAGCACGTGTGTAAAGCGTATAAATGTAAACAACAACAATGCAACAGTTCTTCGTCCACTATGAACGCAGAAGAAAAGTCCTCTCTCAAAATTTACGCATTCCGTATGCTTCGTGTCGTTGTCCGAATAGAGAGGCACACATTTTCGCTCATTTTCCTATGTCCCCAAGATAATGCGAGAAAGAAAATGGATGATGTTAGGTTTCTTGGAAACATTTTACGCCTATAATGCATAAAGGCAAAATTGATCCATTACATTTTGCGTTCTTCATTCTCTTTCTTTTTTCTTCTTTTTTATAGGTGTTGGGGGGGCGTAAAAAGTATTAGTTTGGTTTTATCTTTATTAGCGTATCAAAGTGACTCATGCTACGAGGAACGTCGTAGAGGAGGTTTTCGAATAATTTTGACCACCTGTGGTTCTTTAAAGTGCACGGACATCGCAGAGTACACGGGTCTCCATCACTTCACCTGCATCGAAATGCGACAGCCGCGGATGGGATCGAACCCGCGTCTTTCTTGTAAGCAGCCGGGCACCATAACCACTGAACCACCACCGTGTCTTTGGGTAAGGGGTTTTAGGCATGCTTCTATACATTTTTAGTCCCCGCTGCCTTTAATCTCCTACCAAGAAACAACTATTGATTGGTAGTGAAAATTCTAACGTTTCTTGAAGTTGCAACCAATTTTTAAGAAGAGGGAATGAAATGTATGATCAAAAGCATCATCCCGAACAAACTAAATTGTTTTTGCATCGTGAGGTGTCCTTTTTGCACGAACTTTATGGCTTTGTTTTTTAACTGAGAATGAAGGGTGCTTTAAACGGCAAGTATTGAGGAAGTCTTGTTCCGCAACAGTGAATTCATTTCCTGTAGTGAAATAAATGATTCAATTATTCCAGGTATAAAAATTTCTTAATTCAGATTGCAGACATCTGATATTGTCTAATTTAAGAGTTGCACAATATTATAAAAACTGCACTTCCAACCACAAAGAACAGAAAAGCCCAATTAGAGTACATATTGTTTGCTCTGTATATTACAAATACTGTGCCCCCAAAGCAACCCACAACTGCCGAAACGCCAATGTCGCGTTCAAACAAGAACGAAACTTTCCAGACATGTTTCTTAATGAACGACAGTACATCAAGTGTGTTTGGTCAAGACTGATTAGAAAGTAGTGTTTGATAACGTTGCCCATTCCATGCTAACAACGCTTTGGCTCACGTTCACCCAGCAGATATGCAAAAAACAACAAACAGTTGATCAAAAAGCACTTCATGGCTGCCGTACTCTCTTGATGGCTGCCATAGCACAAGATGGCTGCGTGTCTCTCGCTAGTGCAACTTGGGCATGCGACATATTTTTCAAGCAAGCGGCACCATTTGTTCGTTTCTGGTGTGAGAAGCCTAAGCTCTTTCCAGCGGCCTACGCTATCGTCTGCAGCACCCAGTGGGTGAGAAACTAAAATGAAAATGAATAAATCATTAGAAATTACAGGCCCTATTCGCTCTTCGCATGCAAAGCAATGTGAAAAGTCGATCAATCCGCATCAACCAACATTAAAATTATTCTGGGTTTACCGACCGCCCATCCTTCTTTTGAAATAAACACCGCCACAATGCTTAGCACGAAAAGTAGCGCAGTAAAAAAAAGTTAGGAACTGAAACACTAGCGTCCAACGGCGCACGCAATACAGCTTTATCAGTATGATATGTACCATTTCCGAAATTACTTGTGGAGTCTCTCGGATGTTGTCTTTCTGTCGACGACGGCTTTGAAATCCATTTAACCTAGTCACTGAAGGAGCTTGTATGCTACGAAATACCGGGATAGGTGTTTACTTGTCAGCACTGCCACCTAGACGTTTTCATGTCCACACCGGAACACGATAGCCAAGCTTGTAATGCTTGTCCTGCCGTCGCCGCGGCGGTCCTTAGTTCGTTCTTGGTCCCTGGCACATTCCCTGGCTTACTGCATGGCTGCTTCTGAGCACTGTTTAAAGCCAAAGGCAGTTATGTACCTTTACCGCACAGTGGTTCCTATTCTATTCAATTATCTACGCAGCAACAGCGTTTGATGCGTTACGCAATCAAGCGTCCTGAGCGTTTTCGCCTCGTTTCTGTTAAGCTGTGGCCTGGGTTATTATAATGGCAAGGGACGTACAAAAATACGTCTATTGGCTATGACAATACACGAGAACATAGATTGGCTTGAAACACGAAGCTAACTCTTTATTGGGTTAGGCCGCAGAAGAAAGGATGCCCAGTGGCGCCGGCATTGACAAGTGCACTTTGCAGTCCACTGACAAGTGTAGAAAGGAAGTAGTCTGTCTGTATGCCGACGCCTATTAGCTGCCTTTGCTTTACACATTGCACGGAACGTTGAAAAAGACTTTGGGTAAGTTCACCTGAAAGTCATGGAATATCACCATTCCCTCAGCGTGCGAGCTATGCTTAGCGAGCGATTGATTGGCACCTAGAGCAACACGCTAGATGAGTCACACTCTCTCGGGATGAATCAAACGATATACTGCCATCAATAAAAAATTTGAAATATAAAAATGTGCCACCAGTTTGGCTATACTGTTTCTGATTCTCTTTTCTCTGTCTCTGTTTGAAAAGTTGTTCACCTTTAAGACATTGTGGCATCGCTTAAAAACAAAGACTACCAAAGGGGTTATAAAACGCGCTTGTAACATTCAGTGATCTCAGGCATGCTCGAAGAGATCCGGTAGTGAATGGCTTCTGCTTCGAAGCTGACTAAGGTGGCAGTTTGGGCTAGTTGGTGCGGGATAGCCCTTGGATACACTCGGGCTGGATCTCAGTGAAGTTCACACAGGAGTGAGCAGTGCTGTACATAAGGTTACCGTGTGCTAACATGAATGAGACCTGAGCGACCTCTTAGCAAGAGGACAAATTATCACACCCGAAAGCGAAGTTCTTGGCTTCAAAAATTTCTTGCACCCTTCAATATAAAGGATTTTAAAGTCTTATTGTCATTAAAATTAGCCCACATTTAGAAAGCCGGCGCGTCGCGAAAGGAGTCCCGCCCACCAGCGCGCGCCGTCGACTATTTGAGAAAGTTCGAGAATATTTCACTCTGCCGATAGACAGCTCATAACCTCGGTCGTGCTAAGGGAAGCTAAACGTCACTCGCTCGTGGCGGCGCCTGGTCGGAAAGAAGCTGCTCAACTTTTCTCGAAGCCGCTATCCGCGCCTGACCAATGTCGCATTGAGAGCCAATAAACATCCGTGGCATAAGGATGTCAGATTGCTGCTGTTAGCGCTTCGAGCAAATAACGAAATATGCAGTGCGGGAAATTTCAGTGGCGAGAAAATACAGACAATAACGTGAGCTACGTCATTTAAAGTGTGGAAATTATGCTGAGCGCCCACTCCTCCAACGAAGAGAACGGCCACGTCGTCCCTTCTGCGGAGGAAAGCTGTCAGCAGTGCCGTTCGCTCCAGTGGTGGAGCTTGCGATCTATAACTGGGTATTGCATCGCCACATGCAGTTAAGAAAAGAAGGATATAAAACACTGAAAATTAATTGTTTCCATATGTCGACCCACTAACGCAGGCTATATTGCTATCACTGCAATAAAAACTGAAGAAAATTTTGGTGGAGCGGTTCATGTTGCGTCAAACCAAAAACAAAAGGCAAATGCATTCCTACTACCATTATTCATTACATATTTGTCATGCTCTGTCAGATACTTAGCGCAGTTATTTATCTACAAAATCAGAATATCGTTCCTCATTTTCTTAGAGCTGCTAGTAGAAAAAAAAACGATGTTAGCGCTCAGTTACGAAACCTCTTCAGCAAAAAGCAAACATTGTTCTGTCAGAATGCAATCAGCTGCCTGATCATTGATATTGTTCATCAAATATGTTTGCTTTTCTGCCGTTTCAAAGTGTGATGAAGGTCTAACCTTAGGTGCAGCATAAAGTACACAATGTAGACAGACATAGACATTTGGAAATAACTTTAGCAATGCTCCGCCTATTATAGTTCGAGGCGATACAAAAATGTTAGCGGCGTTATACATACTTGCATTTGCATAGCTTTACTAAAGCCCACATGTTGATTTCAATTATCTTCAGAATGAGTCGCTTTGTTCCTAAATCAATCGCTTGAGTGTGCTAACACTTATTCAGTATTGTCGTTCTGCGACGGACATGCAAATTGATCTTCGCTACGGACTTTTCTTTGCCCAATGTCCAATTCAGGTTGCAAAATTTATGCATCGAAGGTAGTGCTTTTGCGTACTGTGAAGTCCGTAGGTAATATGTATTGTTTGAAGCAGGCTCATATGCTTTTGCACTTTGTCATGTAACTGAAGGGTAAGCTTTTATGTCGTCTTCCGAAATAAACTCTCCCCCGAAATGTCTGTGGAACTATCTGGTGTGTTGCTTCTTACAAGATACAAAAAGGTAATTTTGTTGTTACGCAAATAGTGAAATATCATAGGCTTATGGACATTCGAGACATTTCTCCTGTCACTTTTTTTCCCTCCAGTACATAAAATTCATTGTACGTGAAAGGCATTGCGTTCGGTACATTGGTCGTGCATGTGAAAAGTTTGGGATGGCTTCACTCTGAAACCAGCCCTTAAGAACAGCCCCGACGTCGAGCTGGACATGAAAGGACGATACAAACTCTCCACAAAAAAAAATCAACAGATTGCACACTATAAATTTTTCAAACATTGCCAAGCATCAAATGTTTCACTGTATGGCCCAATGCCCTGAACAAGCTTTCACAAATTTTTATCAGCAACCGTATATTCGGACGCAGGGTGGAACGTTCTGCGCGCAATATATGAAGGTTGGTACCGAAACTTAACCCTCGAGCCTGCCATAAAGTAGTTGCTCTGCAGCAAATCCTGCTTCATGGAATGCGTTTGGGCAATACGGTTCACAATGCCTACCATCCTGATGTATTGGAAGAATAAGTTTTGCCAACTAGATTTGGCACAACCTAAGAAAATTGTACCTGCCGATTCTAGAAGTGCTCATCATAACCAAACAAGATCTTTTATTTAAGGGCACAAAATTTAACGCTTTCACTTGATATGAATCGTGACCATGCTGTTCGATATAACACTTCCGACTGCCGTCTCATAGTGCTCTGCAAGGATTTTCAAACCAATCCTATATATATATATATATATATATATATATATATATATATATATATATATATATATATATATATATTCTCTGCAAGCTTAACCTTGCCCTTTGCAGCAAAATTTTTATGCCGCGCGACATTCTCAAATCTTAGTAATTTGCATGGTTTGCATTTTTGTCCGGCTGATGTCAGGGATAGCTAAACGTCTCGTAGCACGGCTGATGCCTTGAAACAGAAAATAGGTAACGGCACCAAAGTACAGGGGCTTCAAGATGGGGTTATCTTTTGCGCAAGCCTCCACATGGGTTGCCCCCCCCCATTTTCTAGCGATAAACGGCTAAAGCTGAGTGAACAGGTGAAGAAAAGCCAAGAGTTTGGCAATTTTGTTCTATAGCGGCAGCGCCACCCTTCATGTGATCGCATGAAAAGAATTATGCAGGGTACTGAGTATCGTTACAATAAAGCTCAAACTCTGGCCAATCTCCCACCGTGGGTGTGTATGTGGCATTGCTTCAGAGGCAACAACGAAAACATGGAGCTAAGGCTCCGGGGTTCATGAGTGGATTACAATAAAACTGCGCACTGGTTTTGTAAGACAGCAAGGTAGGTCTTCCGTCCTCTCCGGCGTGCTACACTGTCAATTGAATATTTGCTCAAGGCTTAGATAAAAGTCAAATTTTAGGCGTTGGTTTCAGCAGAGACAGTGATGCTAAAGTCTAGCGCATTTTTGCTCTTGTAAGCTGTCTAACCGGCCTGCAGGAAACAACTGGTGAGCAGAACAGCACTGGGGACTTGCACAACATACTTGCGTCCCCACTTTTGCGTTGTAGTCGTAAGCCAATAGCCCATAAATGTATTATGGGTGCAAATCACTTATAAGTAGCATTTAAGAATGCATCTGGGGCTTTCTCATCATCGTTGTTTGTTACAGACGTGATTGACACTTCCAAGAGTTTGCTCGATCATCACCATGCTATACAATCTTATCTCGTTGACATTACGCTTATTGTTGAGCTTGGAAAGGTCTGCCAGCTCTATCTTATATATAGGGATAGAGACGTTCATACTTTGGCGCATCTAATCAGGTCTTTGTCCTGATTACCTTGTCCTGCTACACTCCTCTCTGTCTACAGTATCATCATCATCATCATCATCATCATAAGCCTAACTACGCCCACTGCAGCACAAAGGCCTCTCTAAAATCTCTCCAATTAACACTGTCCTTTGCCAGCTGCGCCAACCGTATGCGCTTAAATTTCTTGATCTCTTCCACCCGCTTAAGTTTCTGCCGCCCATGATACGCTTGCCTTCTCTTGGAATCAAATAGGTTACCCTTAAGGACCATAGGTTATCTTGTCCTCGCATTACATGCCCTGCCCAAGCCCACTTCTTCTCTTTTATTTCAACTAGGATGTCATTACCCCACGTGTCTTCTCTCACACACTCCGCCTGTTTCCGGTCTCTTAACATTAAACCTGTCATTTTTCATTCCATAGCTCGATACGTTCACCTTAAATTAAGCTGAGCCCTTTTTGTTAGCCTCCACGTTTCTGTCCCAGAGGTGTTTACCTGTAAGATACAAGTGTTGTATACTTTTCTCTTGAGGGAATACGTCTACTTAGGTCAGGTAGTGACAGCTGATCCGGATCATGAGAAGGAAATAACGAGAAGGATAACAATGAGGTGGAGCCCATATGTCAGGTTTCCTCAGATCAGGAATAGCAGTTTACCAATATCCCTCAAGAGAAAAGTGTAAAACAACTGTATCTTGCCGGTACTCACCAACGCAAAACATGGAGGCTGACGAAAAGGATTCAGCTTAAGTAAAGGACAACGCAGCGAGCCATGGAAAGAAAAATGATAGGTGTAACGTTAAGAGACCGGAAGCGGGCAGAGTGGGTGAGGGAACAAACGCGGGTTAATGACATCCTAGTCGAAATCAAGGGGAAGAAATGGACTTGGGCAGGGCATGTGATGCGAAGGCAAGACAACCGCTGGTCTTTAAGGGTAACGGAGCGGATTCCAAGAGAAAGTAAGCGTAGCAGGAGGCGGCAGAAGGTTAGGTGGGCGGATGAGAGTAAGAAGTTCGCAGGCAGAAGTTGGGACCCGCCGGCAAAGGACCGGGTTAATTGGAGAGGCATAGGAGAACCCTTTCCCCTGCAGTGGGTGTAGTAAAGCTGATGATGATGCTATGATGATGATCTGACAGAACCAGCCATATGCACTCCAGCCCATTATTATTCTTCAGGTTATTTTTCTCATTACCTTCTGGTGTCTAAAGCGCACTCCAGTATTTGTTATATTATAATTGATCTCCCCCACACTAAGGTTATCGACTTCCGTTAAAAAAGAATATCTGTTCCCGTAGGAAAATCCTGAATTCTCGTGCATTTCTCTTTGCCGCTAGTTCGTTAGTGGCCTTACTTATTACTAGTCGTATCCGTTGCGTCTTCAATAGCACTTCTGTTGATCCATGTTGGTGCATTATAATACTACAGAAGATCGATGTGACAATCCACGTACACGAGAGAAACACATCATCATCATCATGAGCCTGACTACACCCACTGCAGGAGAAAGGCCTCTCCCATGTCTCTCCAATTAACCCTGTCCTTTGCCAGCTGCGCCCACCCTATGCCTGCAAACTTCCTAGTCTTATCCGTCCACCTAATCTTCTTCCGCCCCGGCTACGCTTGCCTTTCCTCATAATCCACTCTGTTAGCATTAAGGACCAGCGGTTATCTTGCCTTTACAGTACATGCCCTGCCAAAGCCCATTTCTGCCTCCTGATTTTGACTAGGATGTCATTAATACGCATTTGTTTCCCCACCCACTCCGCCCGCTTCCGGTATCTTAACGTTACACCTATCACTTTTCTTTCCATGGCTCGCTGTGTTGTCCTTAACCTTAGCTAAACCCTTTTCTTTAGCCTCCACTTTTCTGCCCCGCCGGTGAGTACTGGTAAGATACAGCTGCTGTACACTTTTCTCTTGACGGATATTGGTAACCTGCTATTCATGATCTCATAGAACCTGCCATATGCGCTCCACCTTAACCCTATCCTTCTACTCATTTCTCTCTCATGATCCGGATTGGCTGTCACTACTTGCCCAAAGCTGATATATTCCTTTACCAATTCCAGCCCCTCGCTGCCAATTGCAGACTGCTGTTCCCTTGCTAGACTGTTGAACATTACCTTGATTTTCTGCATGTTAACTTTAAGACCAACCGTACTGCTCTGTCTGTCTATGTCATTGATCATGCTTTGCAGTTCATCTCCTAAATGACTCAGCAAGCCAATGTCATCAGAGAAGCGCAGATTATTTAGGCATTCTTCATTAACTCTTATTCCCAACTCTACCGAATTCAGGCCTCGGAATACCTCTTGTAAGCAGGCGGCGAATAGCATTGGTGAGATCGTGTTTCCTTGGCTGACGCCTTTTCTTATTGGAATTTTATTGCTCACTTCACCGAGGACTATTTTAGCTGCGCAGTTCCTATATATATCTTCCAGTATTTCGAGAAAAGGCTCATCTACACCCTGAATCCGCAATGCCTGCATGACTGCTCAGGTTTCCACTGAGTCAAATGCTCTCTCGTTATCAATGAAGGCTATATATACGGGCTGGTTATATTCTGCGCATTTCTCTGTCATCTGATTGATAGTGTGGATATGATCTATTGCGGAATATTCTTTACGAAAGTCTCCTGATCATTTGTCTGATTAAAGTCTAAGGTTGCCCTCACTCTATTACCGATTACCTTAGTACATACCTTGTAGGCAACGTACAGTAAGCTGATCTGTCTGCAATTTTTCAAGTCTTTGGGGTCTCCTTTCTTATGAATTAAGATTATGCTTGCATTCTTCGAAGCTTCTAGTACGGCGGAGGTAATAAGGCATTGCCTATACAGGCCAGCTACTTTCTCTAGCCAAATCTCTCCTCCGTCCTTCAACATATCTACAGTTACCTGATCCTCACCAGCTGCTTTTTCCTTTTGCATTGCTTTTAAGGCTTTCTTTACTTCCTCTTTCGTAACTGGCGGGATGACACATTGCTGTGCGCTAATGTCTCTATCATTAACGCTCTGATTACATTGGCTACTCTATAGATTTGTGTATAACTCTTCGGCAACTTTAACTATCTTATGCTTATTGCTAATAACATTGCCCTCCAATGCCTCTAAGCGCATACATCTGCTTTTTACCTATGCCTAGTTTACTCTTGACTGCTTTTGGGCTACCTCCGTTCTTTGGAGCATTCTCGATTCTCCCAATATTAATCTTCCTTATGTCTGCTACCTTGAGCTTATTTATTACCTTCGATAGCTCGGCTATTTCTCTTCTGTCTATAGGGTTAGACAACATCACGTTTTGACGTTTCTTTATCAGATCTTTCGTCTCTTGAGAAAGCTTGCCGGTATCCTGTCGAACCGTCCCACCGCCTACTTCTACAGCGCATTCCGCAATGATAGCTGTCAGATCATCGTTCATTGTATGAACATTAAGATCCTCTTCCTCAGTTAGAGCTGAATATCTGTTCTGCAGAGATATCCTGAATTCCTGTATTTTCCCTCTTAGCGCTAACTCTTTAATGGACTTCCTCTTCACTGGCTTCTTCCGTTCTTACTTCAAGCCTAAGCTAATCCGAGACATTACCATTCTGCGGTCGCTAAACGCACCTTTCCGAGGACCTCCACATCCTGAATGATGCCAGGTTGAGCGCATAGTATGAAGTCGATTTCATTTTTAGTCTCACCACTGGGGCTCTTCCTAGTCCACTTCCTGCTCTCTAGTTTGCGGAAGAAGGTATTCATGACCTGTAAATTATTCGTCTTTGCGAACTCTACTAATAGCTCTGCCCTGCTATTCCCACAACCTATCCAATAGTCGTCTACAGCTTGGTCGCAAGCCTGCTTCTTGCCCACATTCGCATTTAAATCGCCCATCAGTACAGTGTACCGTGATTTTATTTTGGCATTGCCAATTCCACGTCTTCATAGAAGCTTTCAGCAGCCTGGTCATCATGACTGGATGTAGGCGCGTAGGCCTCCACCACCTTAAGCTTGTATCTCTTATTAAGCCTAATTACGATAGCTGCCTCCCTTTCTGAAGAATCCGCATCATACACAGCGGTGGCTGGGCCAAGACAACGTTTATTGCTTTGATGCGTCTTAATATGGCCGTTGTGCGAAGCGGTTAGAGAAGGAATGTAGGAGTGTGAGGAGGACAGCGGCGATAACTGCTTTCGTAATCTGCCGTGAGGTCATTCCTATGTAGCACTTTCGTTAATACTATAGAAATCCTCTACGTTGCCAGCTATATACTGATTAATGAGGAGTCCCGCACCTACTTCTCGTCTATCTGCTAATCCGCGATAGCACAGTATGTGCCCGTCCTTCAATGCTGTATACACCTCACCTGTCCTCCTAACTACACCAAGCCCTTTGACATCCCATTTAATGCCCGCTAGTTCCTCGAACAGCACTGCTAGGCTAGCCTCACTAGATAAAGTTCTAGCGTTGAACGTTGCCATGCTCAGATTCCAGTGGCGGCTTGTCCGCGGGGCCAGAAATTCTTAGCACCCTCCGCTGGGTCACAGGTCTGACCACCGCCGTGGTCAGTTGCTCCGCAGGCGCTGGGGACTGAGGGCCGAGGGTTAATTGGTTTGTTCATAGAAGGTTGTGGCCGAGTACTACACCGGGGTGTCCAAATCTTGTTCTGATGAGGGAGTTCGTTGTCGGTTGTGGTCACCAAGATCAGGCCTGCTTATGCAATTCCATCGACATGCGGATTTTTTTCAAACCTGGTGGAGAATTGCGGGGCACCGGGATTCGAGCCCTGGCCCTCTTGCGCGCGAGGCGGACGCTCTACCTCCATGCCATCGCTGCTTATTATTTTATCTTAACACAAGGACAGGATAATTCAAGGCGTCACCATCGTATGGTTATTAAATCTCATCTTGGCGGCCAACGCGACATCCCGCGCAAATGCGCGATGCTGGTTGCGCGCACAGTATGAAGATTATTTCAATTTTAGAGCCACCGTTCGTGCTCCTCCACGTCCACTTCCGGTCCACTTGTTTACGAAGGAGGCTATTCATGAACCATGAAATACTTCCTTCAGTGAAAATTACTACAAGCTCCGCTCTGCCATTCCTGCAACCTCTGCAAGAATTAACCGCTTTCTGTTCACCTGTTTTCATCTAAGGCAACTTATTTTGTGTGTTAAAGAGCACTCTCTTGAGTAGCCGCACTTGGAATGACGATGATAAAATACCATTAAGCACGATTTGTGCTTTCATTATCTGTATCAGTTAGCCGATAAAGGTTTTAATTTGGGTGACGTACAGGCAAGAACATAACGTTGATCAATTCAGGCCAGTCTACGTGGAATTCAAACCGTGCTCTCCGGAGTAGGTGCCGAACGCACGCAGATACTAATGAGGAGTACTTTAAGTCTTATATTAAGTCTTTTATTAACTATCTCAAAGTTACATGACCAGCAAAAAAGAGAGAATGCAATGCATAAAGCTGCGTTGATGCTTGATAACTACCCTGCGCTCTCTGCCGGGGCGTATAGCCCCAGCTGCTGACGACAACAGCAGCGGAAGAGCGCACGCACAAACAGTAAAAAGAATACAGTCGCAAAATACCTGCACCTAACGCACTTCCTGAATCTCCTTCTCAGCTATCATTGGATAAAATTATGACGGGCACTTTCCACTTATTCAGAAACCCATTTGCAACTTGTAATATCTGCAGTCCCAAGGAGGCTTGGATAATTTATGACGTCAGATAAACTGTGCACTTGAAAAATTATTTTCGCTCCCTGGGATTTCTAGCGAGGGTGCAAGAAAGAACTAGTTGGGGTTTTGTAATGATTTGGTTTTCGTTTTTTTAACGAAGAAGTAAGACGTTGCTGCCACTAACCGAGCATAAAAGTGTTCTGCAGGTCGTAAAAGCGGAACTATGAATTATATTCGCCCTCAAATGGGGCTGCTTGCGGAACTGTCGAGCCATAATTCTTTTTCATTAGGATTAACAAAAGGCTTCTTTTACAATCCGAACTGCAACAGCCGTTGATTAACTTTCTAAGATAAACAACAGGCGGAAGATTTAGAATGTTTGCAGATAACTCCGAAGACTCCACATGGTTGAAGTTCTTTTATACTGCCTCCTTTCCGCGTCTGAAGTCATGCCTAGATTCTCCTTAATGAGCTCAAGTTGGGTCAGTGAATTTATTGTGTGGTCAAAACACTTCTGTTTCACGCCCTCTCAGTAATATTACTTTCAAGTCTGCAGCACTTTCTTGGTACTTTGTTTTCTAGTTTCCTCAAATGTTTCTATTTGCGGATATTCTGCCTGAACCAGCTTCCAGTCACAAGGTGAAAGGCTATTATCATGTCCTTAAATCTCTCCTACAGAGCC
Organism: Amblyomma americanum; assembly: GCF_052857255.1. Taxonomy (NCBI): domain Eukaryota; kingdom Metazoa; phylum Arthropoda; class Arachnida; order Ixodida; family Ixodidae; genus Amblyomma; species Amblyomma americanum. Next base: position 120,487,708 of record NC_135505.1, on the reverse strand, counting down.
AAAAGCAGCACTTAGACGCAGAACCTCCGCTCGATCTCTGCCAACATTAATGTGACGTTAGTGTTTTCAAGCTCTATAAAACAGACCTAAAAGTAACTAAGGCGATCAACGTATTATCGTTAAAAAAACATACAGCCATGTCAAGTGTAGAGGGCAGCATTGGTTGCCAATGTGGTGGCTGTTTCTCGACTTCGCGGCAATATTTGCCTAAATGATATCAGAAACAGGCTTTTCTCTTAACTCACCAGTAAAACGAAAAAGAAATCAGCTGTTTTGAATCAGCCACACTCGGGTTCATTCTCACATACACACAGACTTCAGTTGAACAAGCACGCTACCATCCGCGTCTTCTTTCATAGAAAATAACCATCATACTTTCCATCATTATCGCCATAAGCGTCGCTTGCCCTCATTTCTCTTCCATGGATATAAAATTACTTCGGACTGCGCAAATAGTGGTTGTCTAATCACTGAAACTATGTAATCTGATCTGACCCACCGAACCTCTGCAACTGACTGCTATGCTTACCTTCTTTTGGAGTCCACCTCGTTACCCTCAGTGACCGTCGGTTATCTTTCCTTATCACTACACGGCCAACTTCTTGATTTTGGTTAAAATTTTAACGCGGTTTTTGTTCCTTAACCAGCTAGCGTTCATCAGGACTGTCACGTTGCCCGTAATTTTCTCTTATAGCTGTCTCCGATATACTCTAATCTATCTTCGAGCTTTGCAATTAGCCTTTAGTTTCGGTTAGTTTCTGCTCCATCCGACTTAACTACCGCTATTCGCCTGCGAAAGTATTCTCCGGTACTTATAATATTGAATTTATTCATTGTATTCTTATCTTACGGTCTTGTATTAAATGCATGTGGTTCTCTCATGGACTCTAATTGCTTCCTCCATTTGTTAAGACGGGCAATATCAAGAAATGAGAGGCATTTTCTGTGGTCAGCATTAGCTTTATCCCCACTTATTTCCCGTCCTTCCCTCCCCTATTGAAAAATGTGTACCGGTTTGAATAGGAGACAAATAGATTCTAGCAAATTAAGTTTAACATTATCGTATGAAGCTTCCAAAGCGATTCAGCCTTTGAGTGACTCCTTAGTGGAGGGCTCCGTATAGCTACCATTACCCGTGGTTAATTACCGTGCACTTACATCACACAGTGCATGGAAGTCGTGGGTTCGAACCCGCCCATTACGGTAGCACTTCAATGGAGGAAAAATGTGAAAATTCCGTGTACTGTGCATAGTTAGTGCCCGTTAAGAACCCCAGGTATTCGAAATTATCCGGTGCACTCCACTACGGCGTCCCTCATAGATTGAGCCGCGTTGGGACGTCCATCCTATAAAGCCAAACCAAATGTGCCGTAATCCTATTTCCTGACCCGTTCAAACCTATATACATTTTTCAGTAGGGTCCGAATGCCTCATGTATATATGCAGTGAATAGCCGCGCAGATAGCCGGGCAATCATCTGGATAGCAGTCCCGCCACTGTTCTTGTGGTGGGATCGTGTCGTCGTGCAGCACCAAAAGATAATCTTCAGCGCCTCTAAATATACGTCTTCTACAACCCGGCTGCGGAATGTGTGCTTTACTGCCGATGTTTCTATTGAATTAAATTCTTTCTGGTATTCTCTTCATGCTCTGTATATCAGCTTGGCAATGGCTCGCGGATTCCGCCATAAACTAACTGATGGCGTGAATTTCGTGTGACGTCGAGTACCGTTTTTAAAAGCAACCCCTGCTCTTGGCTCATTAAGCTCTAACCCTGCTCTGACTCAATTAGCGGCTACCTTGTACGCGCAAGAGATTAAGCGCATTCTATTATATTGGTAAAACTGTCATTTCTCGCATTTATGCTGAGGTTGTCTTTTCCAGGTAATGAGTATTATATGACGTCTATTAGCATGCGTGCTCTTTTGCAACAAAATGCTTTAAATGCTTGTTCCTCACTAGCTGACCCATCTCCCAATCAATTTTAGACCTTTCCACCCTTCGTCGCTACACCTGACACAGCTTTGCACTTCTAAGTCCAGCACAACGCCAAAACAGGAGCATAATATAATTCTTATTTCATATCTTTTTCGGCAATTTATTCTCTAATTATAAGTTTATCTCCTGTACCCATCAACCATAAGTCATTTATTCGTTAAAATTTTGATAGTTGTTCTGTCCAGTAATTCTTGGCTCTTATTTACAGTGTTATTCACCAACCGCCTAGTAGCCATTTTGAAAGCCCGGAAACTCTCCTAAAGAGCTTATCTCATATCGGTCAGTTGCACTATCAAGTCTAGTTTGAAAAGGTATGGTGCTGCGAGGCTCGAGTGGTTTCTAGAGAGCAATTCCTTTCTTTGGACATAATGAGCGGGTTTCTGCTTGCACGGTCCTTAATGGACAGCGTCAAGGACATCTTTGAGACAGTGGAGCATAGAAAACGTCTCCGGGGAACCGTAGCGGCTGCCTTCTTGATCATCAAAGGGACTTACGGCAGCGTCCATTATGAAGCATGCGCCGCGATTATGGTGCTTAGTGGTCACGGTGCTCGGCTGCCAACACGGAAGACACGTGCTTGACCTCAGCTGCGGTGGTCGCAATTCGATGGAATGCGGAATGCTAAAGTACTGAAACATTGCACGGTAAAGTATCTCAGATGGACGAAATTATCCGGAGCCCTCCACTATGGCGTTCAATTAGCTTGAGTAGCTTTGGGAGGTTAAACCCAGTAAAACCAAAAGCAGACCAACTATATGACGCCACTCCTGGTGCACCTAACGGCTTGGGTGTGAGCGGCCGTCTCTGTCTGTCGACAATGAGCTTCTTCAGCGGCCGCTCAGTTTACATATCAACGCTTGATGGAGTCTACTCGTCGACAAGCCAGCAGTGCAGTTCCATAGAGAGGAGTCCTCAGCCCAACCTTATCAACGATGAGTAATAAACGGTGTGTTCATTAGTCCGGAGTGAGTGATTTATCGGCTAACGTGCACATCAATGCATATGCTGACTACATCTGGATCTGGGCTTCTGGTTCGACACGCTAACGAATGCGTGCGAGATTGCAACGAGCTGTGTCATCCACATGGAGGTGCCTACGACGTCAAAGTTTGTTTTAGCAGCCGAGAAGGGCGCTGTGGTCACAGTCAAGTGCGAATCTGTCTTCCACTACCGGATAATACAACACAGAGCTTATGTATCGCACCAGAGATCCTTGGATATTATCATTAACCGCGGTCTGTCATGGTCGAGGCCAACAAGTATTCTAAAGAAAAGATAATTTTTCCAATGTCCTTCACTTCGTAGCAGGCATCAACTAGGGCACTACGGAGCGCTCCTTACTAATAGTTTACTTGACTTTGTTCATAGGCTATATTCGATACAGCCTCCCAGTACTCTCTAATATGAGCAGTTCTTGCTTGCGGTCATTAGGCATCATTGAAGTGCAGGCGCTCAAAGCAAGCCTTAGATTGTCACTATGCACCTCTGTCGAAGATACGATTGAGGAAGCACGTGCCTGCCCAATATAGATATACCTGTCAATCACTTCGGGTGTATTTATGCTTACCTGACACTATTGTCATCCAGTTACGGCGATTCCGAATGAGCGGCACGGCGGCAGTTTTCAAGTGCACTTCGATGTCATCAGCCTCAAATACCATCAGGCTATGCCCTTCCATGTCATTATCTCCAGCCACCATGGGGGATGGCTCAGCCTGCATGTTCCTGGCATAATAAAGATATTCATGGTACCAGTGAGTGAGGCAACTTGCTCTGGCGTACATTTGGGCCGAATTTCAGAACTATGATCACGTATACACTGAGAGATCAGTGTCACTAATGGCATCGACAGCAGATGTGGTGATACCCACTCGGGAGATGACTCTCAAATTCGTTATAGGATATAATTCAACATCAGCCTCTGCTGAGCTCACGGCTCTTCGGTGTGCGATTCGGTATATCTCTGGGCATCCACCTCAAGAGTGGTGTATATTGACAGACTGAAAACCTGCGATACAAAGTTTAGAACGTTTCCTACATCACACCGCCGATCAGTCTCTGGCTCTTGACATCACTGCACTCCTTTCATCTGCTCAGGAAAAAGACCACTGTATAGTGCTTCAATGGACCGCTGGACACAGCGGGCTCAGAGGAAATGAGAGGGTCGATGCTGGAGCACAGAGCGCCCTCCGCAATGGCCTCCGTAGAGATGTGCATTTCTCAAGACCGGAAACTACTTGCCTTCTTTCGGAATTTATAAGGAGTGCGACGGCGAGATACTGGCCCAGCCACACACTCGGCACATCCGCCTAACCAACTAGATCCGGCAATAAAATTTTTGGTCCCGCGTGGAGTTCTGCACCCTCCTTAATTATCTATGCCTAGACTCTATTTAGAAGGCGCTTTCACGTGGAAGTGCTTATATTAATTTAGACTAGCGGACTTCCGGACTGTTCAATTTCTGGCATAACCGAGAGTGTGGAGCATGTACTGTGTCTGTGTGTCCAGTATATCCGCACGAAAAAAGTAGCGTAAGCTCCTTCCTTGAATCGTTTATACAGCAGGCCACTCTCCCAGCAAGTACTCCTAGGCGCTCGGCCGCAAAGGTTGCAAGCTATAAAGCAAGATTCATTGAGTGTTCGCTTCTTTCCTGTGAGTCCTTAAGTGTCCTACATCAGCTGCACTGCTTTCTGCAGGAACATTACACTGCTACAGAAATGTTTTCCTTTCCTTGTATTCACGAATGCCCGACACCTTGCCGCGTGCACTGATGTTTTCCATTTCTATTTTGGGCACATATCCAAGCTGCACAGTCGGTAGCAGTGTGTTTGTGTGCCTTATTTACATGTACCGGTCTTTCTCGCAGCTTTATGGCTGAGATGAGTTACTGACCAGCCAGAGAAGCATACTTTAGCTACCGATTTGTCATTTTTTTCGTTCGCAAATAAATCGGACGCAAGCACTATTTCTCAATTGGTTCGCTTTTTATTTTGGGCAGCCCATTTTTTGCCGGATACTAACCAATAACTTTCGGAAAACCATCGTGATCAGTCCGTTATTCGCGAAAGATTACAAGCCATGGCAGTTTTTAAATAAGCATATACAGGAATTCTTCCGTCGTAAATATGTTTTGCCAATAGCCCACGGTGTACAACCTTAAAAAGAAACAAATTTTATTATGTTTGTTTTGCTTCCATGAAATTATGAAGATTATTTTGTGCTATCCGTACATGGGCTTATATATGACTAATACGAAAAGTCACACTGCAGCGCCGCGTTCTGTTCTCATTCATAAGATATGAAAATATCGTAGCTTAATATTTCACGCATCTTAGATATTCCCATTCACCATTTTCTACTGAAAATAAGTCGACATTTCTCTGATATTAAGAAAAAGAAGACAACTAGCATCGCCAGCAGCATAGCTAAGCACAGTATATTTCCCCGTTAAACACGACCAGGTTTTCGCCGACCGACTGAACCTAATAATATACCTCCGCACTGTCAAACGTGTCTTTCTAAATTGCTTCTAAGATGCTTCCATGCAATGAGAAGTATCAGGTAGTCTCTTCTTTTGTGCGACAAGATGCTGCGTGATTGCATTAAGCTAAGGTCAGCGTCAAGCTTGGTACGGCGTGAAGGCTGGGCCTTCGGGTTCTGTGCGTGGTTTAGTTTGGTTTATGAAGCTTTAACGTCCCAAAGTGACTTAGGCTATGAGGCACACCATAGTGAAGGGCTCCGGAAATTTTGACCACCTGTGATTCTTTTGCCGTACACTCACATTCCACAGTACACGGGCATCTAGAATTTCGCTTCCATCGAAATTCGACCGCCGCGGCCGGGATCGAAACCGCGTCTTTCGGGTGGGCAACTAAGCGCCATAACTACTGACGCACCGCAGAGGCTGTTCTGTATGCGGGAAGCCTCGACTCATCGGATGAGAGACGCATCGCACTCAAAAAAGTACCTGGGCATCGACATATTTAGAGCACAGCCCAATATTTCTCACAAAGAGCAACCGAAGCACAACTTTGAAGTGTCGCGGCCTGGCTGGGAAAAGCAAAAAGTGTCTTGCGCTCGCAATGGCATCGCCTAGTGTCCTTCGTCGGTGTTATCGAACAAATACTCGACGCGGTCACTGACGCGAAGCCTTGTTTGCGCTTTTCGGTGGGTCTTCTCCAGAGCGCTGTCTGAGAGGAGCGCAGCCAATCAAGCGCGCACTCTGCCATGCACCCTACCATCTCACGACGCCAGTCCTTGGCGATTGAGCCGCACCGCCATAGAACCCTCCTGTTTTGAGGACCACCTGCTTACCCCGACCTGTCCTATTGTGCATGTACGGCTTACGCTACTCCAGAGTGCGTCGGGCATCCGGGTACCTCCGGGCTCACATGGGGCGCTCTTCACGCAATCGCCGAACTTAGCAATGAACTGGCCCTCTACTCTTCAGCATAGGACGGTTTATTCTCAAGGGTAGAAACTTGGGCGAGTCGGTAACGGTGATCTATGGAAAGTGAGAGTAGCGCAAAACGGGACAAAGGGACAGAGAAAGACAGACGTTTTGCGCTACTCTCACTTTCCACGGTTTATTCTACCTGGAGCTCTTTTAAGCTATCCGACCACAAGGCCAGTTTCACTGCGGTATCAGAATAAAGATAATGCGCCGAGCAGCTACAATTGATACATTTTATTAACACAACAAAAATTGCGAGTGAACATACAGCGTAAGTAAATTGCAGGTAGCACGTGCAATGGTTGTGATGAACAATTGCACGAACTCTACAGCACAGTACGCATGTGAAAGTGCTTTATGGGGCGCGTATCGGGACTTTTTAGGCCCTGGAATACTCACAGGTAACACATCTTCAAGTTGCCAAGGCTTTTATGGTGCTAAGTATATTTCCGCGTCATTGATTCGATTACATTTATTGCGGTAGCACTTAGAGTGGCCATTCTCCGCATTTAGCCTTTCTGTGTTTGTCTGTCTGTCTGAAGCCAGTTTTGCGGCAGGCTTCTTCCCTGCCGACCAGGGGGTGGACTACCTAACAGGTACGTATGTATGTATGTATGTATGTATGTATGTATGTATGTATGTATGTATGTATGTATGTATGTATGTATGTATGTATGTATGTATGTATGTATGTATGTATGTATGTATGTATGTATGTATGTATGTATGTATGTATGTATGTATGTATGTATGTATGTATGTATGTATGTATGTATGTATGTATGTATGTATGTATGTATGCATGTATGTGTGTGTGTGTATGTATGTATGTATGTATGTATGTATGTATGTATGTATGTATGTATGTATGTATGTATGTATGTATGTATGTATGTATGTATGTATGTATGTATGTGTGTGTATGTATGTATGTATACATAAAAACGTAGACGTATGCAACGATTTATTAAACTTTCAACCGTGGATCGGCATTCGTCGGACAAAGAACATTCTGACGAAGGCCACTGTGCGGTCGAAACATCAAATAAATTGTTCATTTGGTCTACGTTTTTGCTACAACTGACCATGCCAAGATTTATTTTTTTCCTGGATTACACATATAGGTATATAAATGAAGCCAACGCTCTTCCAGAAGTACGAAAATAGATCTTCCATGAAGTTTCTTACACTCCTCATTCCGCGCCTCCGCGAGAAGCACCCAACTGCGACCGAGCTCGCAGCGAGCAAGGCACATGTCGTAACCAAACTCTCGAGAGCGGGATGCGCCCTTGAAATATCCTTACATTTCCTTCTCTTCACGCGTCCCATGACCTTTTCGAACAAAGCCGACCCCAGCTCGACATTGTTACACGCGAAACCACCTACCTCCTCCTTAATCTCCTTTCTCCTCCCTATCGTGCCCTTTGCTTTATTCATTCTCACAGCGGCGGTTGGACCAAAAGTGACGCCGACTGTTGCTAGCGTCCTTTGTGTGTTTGTGGCGATGTTTTCTACTCTTTAGTTTTTCTATGTTCCCCTTTTCCTATTGATTGAGCGTTCAGGGCTCCCAGATCGAAACGGGGAGAAAGGTTGATTTCGTAATGGGGGAGTCCGTGTCCTTGGCGGCCATCTTGACGGTGAGCATGTACGATCATATCGAAGGGTTAGTTCCCTCACACCGCACGTTGTTCAGCCAAGCATTGCGCTTCATGGGACGTTTAGTGCGGTCGTTTTGAATCAAAGAGGCTCTACATTTCCTATATTCTGGGACAAAAACTTTTAATATTTAAATATTTTAAGTTATTGTTATGGAAATATTGAAGGTAATGGTCGAGTCTTCCGATATGCAGCAAAATCTTTTTTAGAGTGATTCAATCACTCTCATCGTGCAGTTAAAGCTGTGATAGAAAACCGCTGGTTAGCGCATTTGACAAGAGCAAAAACATTAATAGCAAAAGCATTCAAGCCTGCCGACGGCAGATCTGCTGATATATAGATTCTTGCAGTGAAATCTTACAATATTTGCCAAAATTGGGTTCAAAAATTATTTCGTCTAGATTTGTTGCGTATGAATATTTAGGCACGTATAGCTTGAAATGCAGTGGAAATGGTTTTAGGGACGTCGTTAAGTTGCCAGTTGTGCTACTAAAAACTATATGGCGGTAATATAGTAGTCTAATTCTCGCGTCAATACCAAGCTATATAGTCGTGAATCCGGAGCGCTAATTTCAAGCTTCCAAGATTTTTCAAAGGTTCCTTCTTCCCCCAAGCACGAACAGAAATGAATGACACTCGCAATTTTGCTGCTTCTCATTCAAGACAAAGCTGTATGTGCGAGAGCAATTTCTTAAGCCGACTAGCCATTGTTTTGTTGCCATAGCTCTATCACGACCACCATTGTCATCAGTGCAATGGCCTTTAAGAAGAACGGAACAGTGAGCAAGAAGTATTTATTTGCTTTTCTAAATAGTTTTTTTTAGATACATATTCTTCCTAATGCCTTTTCATCCTCTACGCATAATTTAAAAAACGTAGTACTTGTTAAGGAAGAAACTGCTCCCGTTGTTCCTTTTATCCGTTTCTCAGGTCAGCTTGGGTCTATAAGTTTATGCGAATATTGTTTTTTTATATCTCTGCTTTCTTGAGCTACTGCTAGAGGTCGCGCTGCTTCATTGGTTCGCGATCACTTCTTTTTACGCCCTGAACATAAGACATTATTTCATCCATGATATAAAATGGAAGATTTTACTACCAAGCTCACTGTAATGCCACATCGCGCACCTATACCGGCAGGGTTAATAGTAAGTTAAGCGAAAACAATGTTTAATGCTTTGAACACCACCTGTAAAACGAAAGGAGAGATTTACATTGTAGAAACTTACTATTTGCCTTTCAATATTTACTCATGTACACACCTTATGTAATTCATGCGTTGACAGCTTCAAATGCAGCATAACAAGGCGATTAATAGCTGATCTGAAGTAGAAGTGCGTGGTATATTACTTTTTATTGCATCCTTGGGCATTCAGACTAAGCGTATTTATTTTCATAGTAGACAATAAAGTATTGACATTTAAAATTGTAGATAATAAAGACTGTCGATTTTCGTTGGATTTAGGCTCTAGGTGATCTGGCGTACAAGCCAGAGGAAGCAGCGTCTCGATGCATGGCTTAACATTTGTCCCAAACACGTTCAAATTTTGAACATTCGGCATGTATGCAAAATACAAAAACTTAGAGACCTTTTAGTTAACACAATTTCTAAAGCATATAAAACAGCACACGCTCTGTTACAGGAGCTTGAAATATAACACAGTCTCGGTCTCCTACTGATCAATGACGCGTTTGGAGAACCAACCAGGTACATTGCAAAATGAAATCACAATTTCACAACAGAAATTCGCCATCTCACGTTGAAGGACTGTGATCCGTTACGTCCATAGGTACATATACGTCAAACCATAAAAGCAGTGGCGAACGCTGTGGTGCACAGATGAGGTAAACTTTTCTTTCCCAGAATTTTTTTATAGTAAGACGTAAACGCATAAAGCTATACTATATAAACGCACCGCACTAGGCTACATTGGCTACACTTTGCGCTGTTTTGCTGCCCATAATGACGCAACAAAATAAAGTGCCACGCCCACTCCCCACAAGCCGCTCTAATATAAAAGGTTAAATGTCCCATTTTGGCACTCAAGTACAATGTCTATAAACACCTTAGACCTGTCACTGGCTTCAGATATTGCTGTTCTCGTAATTTTATGACAATAAAGGGCTAAATGTCCCATTTTGGCACTCAAGTACAATGTCTATAAACAACTTAGACCTGTCACTGGCTTCAGATATTGCTGTTCTCGTTATTTTATGATAATAAAAGGCTAAATGTCCCAATTTGGCACTTAAGTACAATGTCTATAAACAACTTAGACCTGTCACTGGCTTCAGATATTGCTGTTCTCGTAATTTTATGATAATAAAAGGCTAAATGTCCCATTTTGGCACTTAAGTACAATGTCTATAAACAACTTAGACCTGTCACTGGCTTCAGATATTGCTGTTCTCGTAATTTTATGATAATAAAAGGCTAAATGTCCCAATTTGGCATTAAGTACAATGTCTATAAACAACTTAGACCTGTCACTGGCTTCAGATATTGCTGTTCTCGTAATTTTATGATAATAAAAGGCTAAATGTCCCAATTTGGCACTTAAGTACAATGTCTATAAACAACTTAGACCTGTCACTGGCTTCAGATATCGCTGTTCTCGTAATTTTATGATAATAAAAGGCTAAATGTCCCATTTTGGCACTTAAGTACAATGTCTATAAACAACTTAGACCTGTCACTGGCTTCAGATATTGCTGTTCTCGTAATTTTATGATAATAAAAGGCTAAATGTCCCAATTTGGCACTCAAGTACAATGTCTATAAACAACTTAGACCTGTCACTGGCTTCAGATATTGCTGTTCTCGTAATTTTATGATAATAAAAGGCTAAATGTCCCAATTTGGCACTTAAGTACAATGTCTATAAACAACTTAGACCTGTCACTGGCTTCAGATATTGCTGTTCTCGTAATTTTATGATAATAAAAGGCTAAATGTCCCAATTTGGCACTTAAGTACAATGTCTATAAACAACTTAGACCTGTCACTGGCTTCAGATATTGCTGTTCTCATAATTTTATGATAATAAAAGGCTAAATGTCCCATTTTGGCACTTAAGTACAATGTCTATAAACAACTTAGACCTGTCACTGGCTTCAGATATTGCTGTTCTCATAATTTTATGATAATAAAAGGCTAAATGTCCCAATTTGGCACTTAAGTACAATGTCTATAAACAACTTAGACCTGTCACTGGCTTCAGATATTGCTGTTCTCGTAATTTTATGATAATAAAAGGCTAAATGTCCCAATTTGGCACTTAAGTACAATGTCTATAAACAACTTAGACCTGTCACTGGCTTCAGATATTGCTGTTCTCGTAATTTTATGATAATAAAAGGCTAAATGTCCCAATTTGGCACTTAAGTACAATGTCTATAAACAACTTAGACCTGTCACTGGCTTCAGATATTGCTGTTCTCGTAATTTTATGATAATAAAAGGCTAAATGTCCCAATTTGGCACTTAAGTACAATGTCTATAAACAACTTAGACCTGTCACTGGCTTCAGATATTGCTGTTCTCGTAATTTTATGATAATAAAAGGCTAAATGTCCCATTTTGGCACTTAAGTACAATGTCTATAAACAACTTAGACCTGTCACTGGCTTCAGATATTGCTGTTCTCGTAATTTTATGATAATAAAAGGCTAAATGTCCCAATTTGGCACTTAAGTACAATGTCTATAAACAACTTAGACCTGTCACTGGCTTCAGATATTGCTGTTCTCGTAATTTTATATCGAAGCAGAGCAATAATACTCTTTAATTACTATTTTCACACCCAGATTGCAGTACGGGCTTTGAAGTAAATAAACGGATCGTAATTAGAGGAGTATGGGAGCCAAAATAGGGGAACGAAAATTTTCAAATAGTCGCCAATTCTATTTTTCTCGACTGTCAAAAAACTATTTTTGCGGTACGATTTTGTACTTTTTGTGACAATGTTGAGAAAATATGAAAATAACGGCTGACAGAGGACGCATTTAAATTCAAGACTTCTAAAACATCTGTATTTCGTTCTTTGCCCGACGCCAAGGGGAAAATGAGAAAGCTCACCTGAAAAGATAAGCGCCCTAAATATTATCAAGATAAACTCATTCCAAGAATGAATTTGCACGGAGTTGGCTCCACGGACATGCAGACCATTTTGAGATGCCATTATTACGAGAGACACCGCACTGGGACCGACACCGGCAATGTTTCTTCCTGACCTAGCAAACTCAAAAGCAGTTCTACCGCCAGACCCTGTGTTTGGCCTGGCTAC